>NC_081180.1:130321749-130621749 GCF_029867415.1 Vicia villosa | reverse complement strand
TCGTCTCCCCCCCATGCTGAATATCATAAGCATATATAATAGAGCACATTAGGTCAAGTTATGGGCTTGGATCTTGTGTTATTGAATGACTTGGAAAATTGCAAATAAAACCATAAAATGCTTATATTTTTGGATTAAATTTCCTTCCAATATTTCTTCATATTTTTTCCATAATTTCGATTTAATTTGGATGGAATAAATATTTGATGAATTAATCATATAATTTATTTCATTTAATTGTGATTTTATTTGATTTTATTTGAAATTCAAATATAAATAAAGTAAAATCATGAAACAAATTTTATATGATCAATGGGCCTTTCTTGAGTTTGGAATCACGTGGATGGTTTAAGATTATAGGCCCATTTAGTTAAACACTCAAAACTCTCCATTTTGCCTTTTGTGCATTTTCTCATAATCGTCCAACTTTCGTAAGTCATAACTCATTCAAAATTTATCATATGGAGATGTTATAGGACTTTTTGGAAAGCCCAAGATGTCCTCTACAAGCCACTTTGGAACATATTTTTTATTTGAAGATGTTATCTTGATGATATTGCTCCTGACAAAAAACAGCTTTCTGCGATCTTCTAGAAGGACCTGTAATGTTTTGGCCTATATCTCTTATGCGGAAGCGTTTCTTGACCTTGGGCCCAACATCAAAGTTGTAGAGAATCAAATTTCCCTGAGTAATCTTTTGAATCAGAAGTCCACTTGAGGTATCAGAAGTTGATTTTTCTTGGAAAGAAACGAAATCCTAGTTTTGGTCCTCATTGTTTAGGAGGAGAGTGCATGCTTTCTTCTTGTACATCTTTGAGCATTTGAAGATCATATGAGTCAAAATATTTTGAAATATGATGGGCAAATTTTGGGGTATGAAAATTACCCAGGGCCAAGAGATCACCCCATTTAGAGAAGACAAGAGAGAAAATGGTACCATCTTTTAACATGTTATGAGCAAGATGAGAAGCCTGTTCCATCTTATCCCCACCAGGGAGATTTTGAGCGAAAGATAAATTCGATGTCAAAACAATAGAAACACCCACTTTGTGAGTGCGTGGAAGCCGGAAAGAAAAGATGTTTGATATCTTTATAAAGAAAGTCACCTCCCCTGAAGCATTGTCATCAGCAACCCGAGTCCGTTTTGGAGAACACTCGGTCTGAGGAGACTGTTGTTCATCCTCACAAGATCTCTTGGTCGAAACCTAAGGCAAGGTTTGTTCGCCCACTGTCAAAGTATTCGCAGTGATCGCAAGATGATCCACCTCACGTATAGAAGCAGAAGATTCTACAACCTAGGTAGGATAAGGAGCCGAAGAAGGAACAATGGTCGCCAGAGGAGTGGTGGCAGGAACAAAAGTCCCAATATTCACCATAGCCCGAATACCTTGAGCATCTGCAAGGCTGTAGAACACGTTCAACTTGCTTACTTTATCCATGCTATATGCAAAACGCAATCACACATGTCATAAAAAAATATAAAATTCTGCCCTCACCAAAAATCTCCCTTCTCTCCTCTTGGATAACTACACTTAAGATAACATGAGTATCAGTTCACCTTTTCCTCACGTTGGTAGAAGGCACCTCACTAGAATCGACAGGGATATGGTAGAAAAAAATGGGTGGTGGGGGTGAGGGGCTTCACAAAAAAAAAACGTCTCAAGAAATTGCCTCATTCTAGAGTAAAAGGGTTGAACCAAATTGACTAGATAGGAGTATATAAGTCTCTTATTACGAAAATTGTCCAGGGAAGTACACCTATGATGGAAGAGATCAAAAAATAAGCTAAGAGGGGGCTTCCAATATTTGTACTCGACTCAAAGTTGGAAGACCCTCATGTATGCCCATGACCCCGAATGAAGTTGGGAATGAGCAACTTTTAAATGTTTTAGGACGGCTAGCTCAAATTCATACAAAGGAAGCCAAAGTCCTATTTTTATCAACAAACATTCATGAAACAGGACCACGTATTCATCACAAGAATTGCATATCCTCTTCTTGCTGAAACCAGAAGGACCGACCACTCTGAGGATTGTTGACCACAATGTTAGCATCGCTTAGAGCGACTCCATTACTCAGAGCCGAAGGAGTGCCCATCACTTCAACATCGCTAGGTTCACAACCTTTAGTCAGCAGAAGGAGTTTAACAAAATCTCTAACGCGTTCCCTCCTTTTCAAATTAGATTGTATTTCCTCTTCAGACAAGATAGGATGAAGCACTGGGACTTTATCGCGACTTATTCCTCCGCCAACATTTCATATAAGAACGTCCAACGACCTAGAAGAAAAAATTTCTTCCTCCAAAGAATCCTTAGATGCCCAATCTCACCCAAAATGGTCAAAAAGGACTATGATTTTTATTGTTGTGTTTTTTACTAATTTCTTCTGCTAAAAAAATATGATACATCCTAAATCTCTGAAATAGTAATTAATAGAAATACACACGTTTTTTTACCCACAAACTATGCATAGGGAGCACATGTGATTAACATAAATTTACACATGCATGTGCATGTGATCAACATAAATAAGGTGGGGTTTGGTAAAAACAGCCCCCCTCCATTTTCACTGACTTCACAACTTGACGTTCAGCGTTTTCTTTCTTTTAGTTAAAGCATGTAGTCACTTAAAAAGTAGAGTTTTTCCAAATAAGACCATGCGAAACCTCCATCATCCAACGGTAGATAGAATCTGTTAAAAAATTAATTTAAATCGAATGGAATCGAGGCTAGAATCGTGAACAAAATCACTTTCCTTATAAGTATTTCAAGCACTCTCAATATGTCTTAGAGTTGGAACGCAGGAATACCCAGGATAATTCAGCCTTTTATCGAGTTTGCGTAAGACCGACGAAAACTCGGATGTAGCGAAGAGTGTCTGGAATTTTAGTGAAGATAATAGGCTTATCAAATGTACAATTTTTGTTATTGATTTCTGAATCAAGAATGAGGTTTTTATAGGCCACTTTAGTATTGTTTATAAGGTAGCGACCCTTCGTGAAACAATTCCTTTTCCAAAAGTTACAATGCTTGGCCTATTGCAACATTTATCAAGAGTTGCATGTTTTCATTCTGCAACACTTCACGAAGTGTTGCCTATTTCTGATTCAAACTACAAACAGCCTATTGCAACACTTCACGAAGTGTTGCCTATTTTCATATTCAAAATACAAACTTCACATAGATATTTTCTTGTCATTTTGGAACACACCTATGGTGATTAAATATTATTAAATATTAATAATTTCCAACAATCCCCCACTTGTTCTAATAATGACAAGATCAATTCCAGAAAAAAGGAAAACAAAGAATGTTAATACAATTAAGTATCTTTCGATTTTAAACTTAATCTTAGTAAGGATAACGCAAAGTCTAATCGGAATATTAGGTAGCAATGCTTTTAAACCATTAATCCATATGATTATACCGGCATTACGTTACACACATTCTTTAAGGGTTCTTCGCCTACATTTCTCGCCTAGCACTTATTTATGGCCATGTGCTATCCTGTTTCATGAATTTTTCATGAGAGAAACTCCAACTCTCACTTTGAGACGGCACCATCTCGAAATTCACATAGGTGAAGTTCATATTGTGTCTTTTTCCATGAGACACGTACCCTCGGTATTGAACTTCATTAAGAGTTTGAAATAAAACTCAACCCTCGTTTTAAGGTCAACATTACCACGAAATGTTTGACAATTATCCAAATCAACGACTTGTTGTTACCCATTGAAAATCTTGAGGTTAATGTTCTGTTAACGTAAGATTGGGTTGCCGCCATTGTCGGAACTCTTACTCAAGGAGTTTCAACCTCCTACATCTCGAGGTTGTTTTTACTAAGTCTCTGGCCAGTGGCTTAGTAAATGAATTTCCCAAATTATAGATCGATCGTATATATGCGAGTAAATGATTACATCTTTAATCAATTTTCTCACGAATGTCTAAGGCCTAAGTGCCCAGACTTCCATTTTACACTTATCTGAATTCTCTTGCTAAATTGGCTTGACTAACACATTGTGTTAACATCTTTGAAACACTGTATTTAGCCAATGGAACTTCCGATAGAAGGTCCCTCAACCATTTAACTTCTTTGACCAGTGGAAGCGAGATCCACACACCATGGCTCCATGGTCAAAAGAGTGATGCATGTTTGTTTCTTGCTCTTCCAAGAAATCTCACCTCCAACTAGTGTAAATATCAACTCAGTTATAAATTTATGATCTCCAACACTCGATATCCAACTCATATTGGTATATCCTTCTACTATGGCAAGAAAACTACCATAATGGAGGTCAATATTTGGTTTTAAAAGATAATCAAAATCCTTGTGATGTCCTTCGAATGCTCACCGTTTTGAATTTCTAGTAAATCTACTTATTTACTAACTGCAACGGCTAAATTTCATATAGTACATTGCATTAGAAAACCATTCACTTGTGTATTCTAATATAGCCGTAACTCTTCCATCATCATTTTAACTTTAAGATCAAATTGAATATTCACTTTTTGAAATGTGACAGTTTGAACTTATCAAGAACTTTCTCAACAAAGTGTATTTGACTAAGTTCATAACCCCCACTATTTTCGCATTACTTTGATCCCCAAAAAAGTGTGTTTGACTATGTTTTAAACCCCCACTCTTTTACTTTATTTTGATCAAAAAGAGTGTCCACTATTGCAAGATTTTCATCTTGAATGTGGAAGCTAGAAACCTCTTTGTTTCTAAGATTCAATTCATCTTGTTGCTAATGATGAACATGTAATCAACATAGAGACATATGAATATCACAATATTCTCACACAACTTTGTGTACAAACGGTTGTCACAAGAATTAGATGAAGAAGGTTTTAGATTACCATGTATGATGATGCAAGAAGGTTTTTAGATGAAGTGAGAGATGAAATTATGAGCAATTTAAAATAAATAGTATGAATTGCAATGAGTACCTTAGTTATGTTCACTTCTCTCAAATCTTCTCTTGAATTTCTATGTTCAATCTTCTTGATCAACTTCATTATTGATGTGCATGACATTTTTGATCATTTCTTCTTTGATCACCTTTGTCTTCATCAAAACTATATATAAGATATATTCCTCACAATCTCCCCCTTTTAGATGATGACAAACTCTTTGAATTCTTGTTTTGATAAGATTGAAAATTCTCCCCTTAAGTTGTGTGTCTTCCTTCTAATTTGTGAATCTTGCAATGATAGAATCAAACCTTTTGCGCCATTGCTTTGGTGCTTGTTTTAATCCATACAAAGATTTGATAAACTTCCACACCTTTTGTTCATTACCAAGAAGCACATAACCTTCTGATTTTTCATGTAAATCTCCTCATCGAGATCTCCATTTAGGAATGTCGTTTTGACATCCTTTTTAGTGGCGCATATGTGTTGAAATAATCAACACGTTCCTTTTTTTCTAAAACCCTTGTTTACTAATTTATCCTTATAGGTTTTTAGTATATCATCACTATGATATTTCTTTTTAAACAAACACTTGCATCCAATGGGTCTTGATTCTTTCGGTAGATCGACAATTTCCCAAGTAAGATTTAATATACTCAAATCCATTTCGTCTTGGATAACATCATGCCAAAAGGATGAGTGCTTTGAAGTTATTCCTTGTAACTCTTAGTACCATCTTCCACTTGAAGAGTAATAGGAATCTTACGAACAAATTTCTCACTATTTCCTTCTACACAAGAGAAATAAGTCGAAAAGCGATTTTGTTCGATTTTTGATCCTTAGCATTTTGAATTTTCTGCTTATTCTAAGTTCAATTTGTTTTTCATCAATCATTGACGAACTTTCGGTTTGTGTTTCAACAATCCGCGGAGAACCTTCTTCACGAGGTTCTTGTTTATTTGTAGGAAACTCAAATTCCTTATCCTCGACGATAAGGTTCTCAAAATTTTACATCTTGTTATGAATCATATTTGAATGATCTTTATATATCTTATAATAATAAGTCTCACAAAATATTATTCACGTAGCATCCAAATCAAAATTCATTTACAAGATTTAAAATTATATACTCTAATGAATTAACAAGTTCAATTTTAATAATTAATTATATGCTCATGTCTCTTCCATATAATGTTTCAGAAATATAATTTATCATTTTAACCAATTCTAACATTATGGTACTGTTATTATATCTTTATACTCAAATAGTTATAATTTGAGAAACATAATTATTAAAATCAGAACAATATATATTTTATGCATATATGTTAATCAAATTGAATTGAACACAGTATTTGTAAGACACACAATATTCTCATGACATATATGCTAACATTTGTAAGCCATTCACGTTGTGTTTCTTTTCTTGCAACATTGAGAGACAATAAATAAAAACAAATTTTCAAAACAACTCACACTGTTTGGAACTCATACTGTTTGGAAAGAAATGGTACTGTTACACCGGTTGAAAAAGGTGGCACTTTTAACAATACATTTTTATTGTTAATATTTAATAGTATAATGGCCACAAAATCTCTATGCATTGCAACGTGACATTGAAGCCAAACACATATGTAATATCTCTAATTGGATTTTAACGTACTGCACTATAACACAATGCAGAAAATTCCATATCTTTTAAATTCATAAAATACTCATCTATATACAAAATCCATAACGTAACATATGTATATATTTAACAGTGAAAGTTATTCATTCACTCAGTGCTATGTGATACGGTATTATCATAAAACAACCTTTTAAAATTTTATCAAATCATATGTTCATATATTAAAGATTTTCAATTATATGGATATTTAATGCACTTCCAACAGATCAATTCTATAAGAATGATAAGATTTTAATATTATCATTTTCAAAGTTCTAATTCCAAAGAGAAATTATAAAACGTACCCGGATCTATAATATAAATTCTTCTTGTTTAGAATGGTATAGGGTAGAACAATCTATCATTTGATGCTTGAAACAAAAGCCTCGTTTGCCATAATATGAACTACTTATAAGATTGTTAAAAAATTAATTTAAATCGAATGGAATCGAGGCTAGAATCGTGAACAAAATCACTTTCCTTATAAGTATTTCAAGCACTCTCAATATGTCTTAGAGTTGGAACGCAGGAATACCCAGGATAATTCAGCCTTTTATCGAGTTTGCGTAAGACCGACGAAAACTCGGATGTAGCGAAGAGTGTCTGGAATTTTAGTGAAGATAATAGGCTTATCAAATGTACAATTTTTGTTATTGATTTCTGAATCAAGAATGAGGTTTTTATAGGCCACTTTAGTATTGTTTATAAGGTAGCGACCCTTCGTGAAACAATTCCTTTTCCAAAAGTTACAATGCTTGGCCTATTGCAACATTTATCAAGAGTTGCATGTTTTCATTCTGCAACACTTCACGAAGTGTTGCCTATTTCTGATTCAAACTACAAACAGCCTATTGCAACACTTCACGAAGTGTTGCCTATTTTCATATTCAAAATACAAACTTCACATAGATATTTTCTTGTCATTTTGGAACACACCTATGGTGATTAAATATTATTAAATATTAATAATTTCCAACAGAATCTTAGCAAAATTAACTGTTGTTTATTCCCCTGTTATGGTCATATAACAGCTGGGTGTTGGGAATCAAATGGCCACTGGACCATGCTCACAGCAAAATGAACATATAAATTGGTTTCGATTGTAAGTACACTAAGTTGGTATACTTGTCCTATTTCTTGTAAAATATTGACTGCTACTTTTTCACACTTTTAACACTATACTTCCACTGGTGGAAGACTTGCTTTAAAACTGCACAGAACACTTTTTACTCTATACTTCCACTGGTGGATGTCTTACTTTAAAACTGCACTTTTTACTTTCTTGTTTGAAAATGAAAATACAAACAAGTCTTTATATAGACCTAAAAGACTTCTGCTATACTAGGAAATTAAAGCAAATAAATACTCTTAATATGCCACTATCTCTTGACCTTCCAACTACAAGAGACTCTTTGTTTTTCCACTAACTTATTAATAAAAACTCATTTAACATAACATTAAAGTTTATTCAACAAAACTCCCCTGTAAACTTAAATGTTTCTTCTATCCATCATACCTATCAACTTCTTGCCTCTGTCGAAAATTTCTTTCGATAACGGTTTTGTGAAAATATCTGCTGCTTGATCCTTGCTTGCTACATGCCTCAATTCGACACTTCCTTCCTTCACATGTTCTCGAATGAAGTGGAAGCGAACGTCGATGTGTTTGTTCCATGTTCGTGGTGTGTCCTTCAACCCATAAAGCGCATTCTTCAACTTTAGCACTTTTTCTTCTTTTCCGACTTTCATGTATCCGGGTGGTTGTTCGATGTAAACTTCTTCTTCGAGCACACCATTTAGAAATGCTGTCTTGACATCCATTTGAAATATCGGCCATTTGAATTGAGCAGCTTGTGAGATAAGTAATCGAATTGTCTCCATTCTTGCAACAGGAGCAAATACTTCGTCATAATCAATTCCAGCTTTCTGTTTGTATCCCTTCGCAACAAGTCGCGCTTTATACCGTTCTATTTCGCCTTGAGCATTCATCTTTTTCTTGAACACCCACTTCACACCGATGGGTTGACTTCCTTTTGGTAATTCTGCTAGTTCCCATGTGTTGTTGCGTTCAATGGCCTTGATCTCTTCGTTCATGGCAGTTTTCCATTTTTCGTCTCGCATCGCCTCTTCGAGGCTAATGTTTTCAGTATCTGCCAAAAGACATACAAGATGCACCTCTTCTGTTGTATCATACAAATCCTGCAGACTTCGCATTCTGGGTTGTACAGGTTCATCTTCATTGTCAGAATCTTCAAGTTCTGTTGAATTGCTTATTGGTACAGCGACTGATGTTTCTCCAACTTCGACGATAACTTCTGTCGAATTATTCCAGTCCCACTTGCTCATTTCGTTTACTCGAACATCTCTACTCACTATCACCTTCTTGCTTATGGGATCAAACAACTTGTACCCTTTTGTCTTCTCATCATATCCAATGAATATGTATTTCTGACTTTTGTCTTCAAGTTTTGTTTTTCGTTGATCCGGTATGTGTGCATAAGCCACACTACCAAATACTTTGAAATGAGAAACTGTTGGCTTTTGTCCGCTCCATGCTTCTTGTGGTGTTTGATCTTCTAACTTTGAATGTGGACATCGATTCTGAACATAAATGGCACATTGTACAGCTTCTGCCCAAAATTCCTTTGACATGTTCTTGCTTTTAAGCATTGATCGAACCATGTCGAGAACTGTTCGATTCTTCCTTTCAGCCACACCGTTTTGTTGAGGTGAATATGGTGCAGTTAGAAATCTCCTTATGCCCTGCTCTTCACAATACTTCAAAAAGGCTGTCGAAGTATACTCACCACCTCTGTCAGATCGAACCGCTTTGATGTGTCTGTCAGTTGCCTTCTCCACCATCACTTTGAACTTTTTGAACACCTCGAATGCTTCAGATTTTTCTTTCAAGAAATAAACCCAGGTCTTTCGTGAGAAATCGTCGATAAATGAAATGAAATACCTTTTTCCACTGAAAGATTCTGGAGTGATTGGCCCACATATGTCGGTGTGAATCAGTTCGAGAATGTGTTTAGATTGATATTCTGCCTTCTTTTGAAATGAGGTTCTGGTTTGTTTGCTAAGCACACACTCTTCACAAAACTTTTCTTCATAGTCCATGTCTGGTAGCCCGTGCACCATGTTCCTCTTTGCTAACCTTCTCAAACCAGCATGATGTAGATGACCAAAACGTAGATGCCACAGCGACGCTTTGTCTTCAACATTGACTTGCAAACATTTTCCTCGAACGCTTCTCAAGTTTAGTTTGTACATTCGATTTTTCCCCTTTTCGACTTGAGCAACCAGATGCCCCAGCTTGTCCTTCAAGTGTAATATCCGATCTTTCATGAATACCGAATAACCTTTTTCTGTGAGTTGCCCCAAACTCAAAATATTTGTCTTGAGATCTGGTACATAGTACACATCTTGGATTAACCCAGTCAAGTCATCCTTCTGCAAGTAACAAATCGTACCTTTGCCTTCGACCTTCACTTTCGATGCATCTCCGAAAGACACATGACCATCTTCAATCTTTTGCATTTCTTCAAATAGGTGTTTGTGACCACACATATGATTACTTGCCCCTGAGTCAAGATACCACATATTATCATTATTCGCGTCTACTTCTTTTTGAGTCATCAGCAGAAAGCCTTCATTCGCTTCGGCTTCCAAAGCTAGATTGGTTGTTTCTTCTACCTTCTTTTCAACTCGACAATCTTTTGCAAGATGTCCCACTTTATCACAGTTATAGCATTTGTAGGAGTTACAATCCTTTGCATAATGACCATGTTTGTTACACTTGTAACATTCGATGTTGGAGTAGTTCGACCGACCACCTCTTTGACCACGTCCTCTGCCACGCCAATTCTGCTGGCTTGACTGTCCTCTCTCGAAGTTGCTGCCTCGACCACTTCGACCACTGTCACGACCTCCACGGCCACGTCCTCTTCCTCGAAAGTTTTGAGAAAAGAGCACCTTTTCGTCTTTGGTGGACTCCTTGGTCTGAACTGCTTCGTCGTTTGTCTCCTCCTTCTTTTTGATCTTACGTTGTTCGTGTGCCTCGAGAGAACCAGCTAGCTCTTCGACTGTGAGCGTTGCAAGGTCCTTCGACTCTTCTATCGCGCACACAACATTCTCAAAGTTATCGGTTAAAGATCTGAGAATCTTTTCGACAATACGAGCATCGGTCATCGTTTCTCCATTACGATTGAGTTTATTCACCACTGTTTGCAAACGCGTGATGTATTCTGATACAGTTTCCGACTCCTTCATCTTCATTCTCTCCAATTCTCCTCGAAGAGTTTGAAGACGAACTTGCTTGACTCGGTCAGCTCCTTTGTATACTTTTTCTAACGTGTCCCATGCTTGTTTCGAAGTCGTTGCACTTGCAATCTTTTCAAAGCCTGATTCATCAACAGCTCGGAACAAGATGTACAGTGCCGTCTTATCCTTCGAACGCGTCTCTTTCAACGCCTTGGTTTGAGCCGCTGTATACCCTCCGGTATTATCTGGTTCTATGAAACCAGTTTCGACTGTCTCCCACGAATCTAGAGATCCAAGAAGAGCTTTCATTTGGATACTCCAATTTTCGTAATTCGCCTTCGTTAATCGTGGTAGCGGCATTTGACTCATCGTATTCGCCATTAGCTCTGATGCCAATTTGTAAAATATTGACTGCTACTTTTTCACACTTTTAACACTATACTTCCACTGGTGGAAGACTTGCTTTAAAACTGCACAGAACACTTTTTACTCTATACTTCCACTGGTGGATGTCTTACTTTAAAACTGCACTTTTTACTTTCTTGTTTGAAAATGAAAATACAAACAAGTCTTTATATAGACCTAAAAGACTTCTGCTATACTAGGAAATTAAAGCAAATAAATACTCTTAATATGCCACTATCTCTTGACCTTCCAACTACAAGAGACTCTTTGTTTTTCCACTAACTTATTAATAAAAACTCATTTAACATAACATTAAAGTTTATTCAACATTTCTAACATTTAGTGTTTATATAGTATCTATCTCTTGAAGACACTTTAACATACATTTTGCCAAATGATTTGAGAGTAATTTCTTCAACAAGTTTTCTGATATCCAACTTATATGTTGATGGAAATTTCTTTTGCTACCTCCCTCTTTTCTTGGTCACTTCTGGTGAAAAACCCAAAATACCCTCACTTCGGAAATGCATTTCCGAAACGTTTTTTTTTTTTCAAAATTTGTCTTATTTCGGAAATGCACTTCCGAAAACACGAAAAAAAGGTGTTTTCGGAGATGCATTTCCGAAAACACCCCTTTTTGGGTTTTCGGAGATGCATTTCCGAAAACACCTTTTTTTTTGGAAGGGGGTGTCTTCGGATATGCATATCCGAAATATTCCAAGACCAAATTGGTCTTGGAATGTTTCGGATATACACTTCCGAAAGAATTCAATAATTATTAAAAAATTAAAATCAAGGTGAATCAATACAATTAATAGGTATAAAATCAAGGTGAATCAATAAAATCAAGGTAAATCAATAAAATCAAGGTGAATCAAAATTTCCTAAACAATTTTAAAGTGAAAAATTATTTTACTAACTTATATAAATCAAAAACATTTTAATTTCATAAATAAATTTTGAATTATATAGAATTAAATATAAAATTTATTCATTAAATAAAATTAAAACAAAATTTTTTTAAAATTTTTTAAAAATTTTTTTAAACTAAATAAAAAATTATAACTCATTTTTAATTATGAATCAGAATAGAAATATATAAATATATAATAATAATTATTAATTTTGTAAGTGAAATATATAAATATATAATATATAAATATATAATAATTATTATAAATTAAAATACTCATTTTTATAATTTTAATAATTATTATATAAATATATAAATATATTTATAATTAATATATAATAATTATTATATAAATATATAATAATTTTTATAAATATATAATAATTATTATAATTATTATATAAATATATAAATATATAAATTAAAACACTCATTTTTTTAATTTTTTTTATAAATACAAAATAATTATTATAAATATATAAATAACAAATTATAACTCATTTTGTAAGTGAAACTATTTTAATTTTTTAAATTAAAATTATTTTAAATTTTAAAATATGAATTATATCAAAATATATAATTATTATTATTCATTACTCATAATAAATTTATGATATATGAATTAATTAATATCCTAAAATTAATTTTTGGGTTTTTTAGATTTTTTTTTGTTTTTTCGGAGATGCATCTCCGAATTAATCAAAATCTCAATTTTTGGGATTTTTTCGGAAATGCACTTCCGAAGTCTAAAAAAATTTAGAAAAAAAAATATTTCGGAAATGAATTTCTGAAGCAGGATAAAATAGGTTTTTCGCTGGGGGTGACCCCTATAGGGAGGTGGGTAAAGAAAAAATCTATGTTGATTTTTGTGTAACCTGGGGCTGCTTGTAAGAGGATAAATAACTAAATAAAACGTATAACACAAAAATTAGGAACATATTTAAGTGAAACACTATGAAACTTATAGGTATTTAAGCATGAAAAAATGTGATTCTAAGCTCGTTATCACCAACTCTAAAGTATTTTTTGTTTTCATAAAACGAATTTAATTATGTCTAAATTGCATTATATTTGCATGATAGATGGATGATAAGGCGTGGGCATTTATTTTGAAATAAAAATGTGGTATTTGGTGTCTTCAAGCACTTTCATGCTAGTGTCAAGAGTAAAAAGAAAGAAATTAAAATATGTTAAAGCTTTTAATGGTGATGAATACAAAGTTCCATTTGAAGAGTATTATAAAGAAAATGAAATCAAGTTTGAGAAAATTGTTCCAAACCTCGACATTATAGAGTTGAAGAGAGCATGAATTGTACCATTAATGATATTATAAGACGTGCGTTCTTTCATGCAAAGTTATCAAAAGTTTTTTGAAGTTGAAATTGTTAAATATGTTTAGATCTCAACCCCAAAGGGTAAGAGGGTAAGGTTAACCTTTGAGGTGGTGGATAATATCACTAAGCCCGAACTCGAAAAACTGATACTTAGGATAGATCCAGAACCGCCACCACGATTTCAAATGAATGAACCACCCCACAGAAGAAAGAAAAGAAAAGGTGAGGGATATGTGAGATGGCTCGATAAGTGGCCATGGAAAACGAGGTTTGCTAAAAGTTCAACCGATGAGTCATTCTCGAAAGAACCACCTTGAGTGCTTGCACTCTTAAGCCGTCGAGCTATCGACGTTAAACAAAGCGCTGCGTGGGAGGCAACCCACGAGTTTTCAGTTTAATGTTTTCCTTTTATCGTTTGAACTTGCATATAATAAAGATATGGATCGCTTTTCACGTCTCGGCCATATCTAGGCGAAAAATCTATAGACGATCATCTCAAAGATGAATGGGTCTCCACGCACATTCCTACGAGTGTTGCTGCTGGTGGTGACACCATTGATGAGCATGATAGGAGAAGGTATTTCCTCCGGACGCGGAGTGGATTTGGTCGTGATGGAACGCCTGTAGCATCCATATAGGTTCTGTCTTTTCTTCTCCACCTTGGATCGAAACATTGAGGATAATGTTTGGTTTAAGTGTGAGGGAGAAGCTTTAACGCTTTCATTTGTTGCTTTATTGTTTTCTTGTTATGTTGTCAAGTCTTTATATATGATTTTCTGTTGTTATCAAATTTCCCCAAAATTTGAAAATTTTAACCTCCAACAAAAATTTGAATTTTGACGCATGGCATACACACTCTGAAAGTATAGAGGTTGTCACACTTTAGGCATTGTTAGAAAGGCTTGGAGATGTTTCAACAACATCGATACCGTCCTGACATCCTAAACCCCCTCATTATGTGATATCAATTTAGATGCCCATTATGTCGAGACCTTAGGCTCAACTTTTCAAAGTAGCTCTTAAGTAGTTTATATTAGCAGTCGGCACCATCTTAAGCACAAACTACGTAGGGAGTCGATGAATATAAGTGAATGATCCTGTTTTTAAATGATTTAATTGAAGAATAGCCTTCTAAGTTAGGTGACCCTCACTCGGTCATTTAGCCCAACGGTTGTTGAGCCAATAAGGATTTAATAATTAGCACCCACTGTTGGTTGGCCTAAAGGTCACTGGTACTTGGCTTGGTAGGGCGGACTACGGTCCGATCCCCCGCCACCGCAGTTGGGAAAGATGGGGCTTCGCCATTTAAAAAACCAGAACCCCGTGCTAAAGAAAAGAAAAGGATCATAGTCGCTAACCGATTTCCCTACTATGTGCGTGTACGGATAACGGGCTTAATGTGATTGCGCTTGAATGAAAAGAGTGAAAGGAAAAACGAGAGATATAGGTTGAGTTATAATGGCATAATTCGAATTGGTTTGTATAAGGAGGGGGCTTTTGAACATTGTGTCGCTACGGTATCCTTGGTGTTGATATCTATTACCTATCGATGTAACATTTGCCTAACACAAATATGATTAGGAGTCGTGTCATGCCCTTGTTTCGAATCGAGCTTAATTATTTCTTTTTACCGTGTTGGTTGATTGCTTGAGGACAAGCAATGGTTTAAGTGTGGGGATGTTGATAACACGTAATTATATTGTATATTAGGCTCGATTATAACACAAATTGTTTCATTATTTTATTATAATTATATTTTATTACGGTATTATGCTGGTATTTTCCTTTGTTTCAGGTATTATGTTTATGCAAGAAACATTTTGCAAAAGAAGAAGAAATTGAGAAGAAATTGATTCTAAAAGCAAAAGTAATACAAATAGCAAGATGGGAGGTAAGAAGAAGAAAAGAAATAAAGATATTGGAAGAAACAAAGCCCAATCCACGAAAATAGAGGGAGATGCCCATCTCCAAATGGAGACCCCCGTCCCCAAACTGAGACCCCCGTCTCTAAAGTTGGAGACCCCCGTCTCCAAAGGCCCAAAGCCCAACACAAGTGGCCACGTCACAAATGGAGACGCCCGTCTCCACCTCTCCACTATTTTCTCCACTTCTTTCTCACGCAAGACGCACGTCTCCAATACTTTCCAAGTCAAAACCGTTCCTAAATTCTCGGGGAAGAAAGAGGAAGACGTGAAGAAGCAGTTACCACATTTGTCAGTATAAAAAGAGGCTTCTACGTAGTGAAGAGGGGTTGGACCATGCTTAGTCCCACCCACTGTTTTTAGTTCAGTATTATTTTCCTTTCATTCCAGCATTTTTAATTCCAGATTTTATTTCTACTTTCGTTCATATTTTCTCACAACAATTTCTACACCGGAAATTGTTGTGAACCTTTAACGGATCTAACCTTACGTTAGGTTTAGTTTTTATTTCCTTGTTTAATTTACGCCGAATAATTTCTGAAGAACAATCCAACCAACCTGTGGTGGAAGTTCAAGTACTCCAAGATTCAAGTCTTATTTCAGATTTATATTATTCAGGTTTATTATTTACCGCCTTTATTTATATTTATTTGCATGATATATTGTATGTCATTTAATATGCCTTTTATTATGAACCGAACCGATTTATGCATGTTTAACCGTATCAATATGTCTGGCTAATTTATTTAGATGTCGGTATGTAAAGTAATTTAACCATAGGGATCCGAAATAAATTGGCTTAATTACGTTTTATTAAAAATCACTCGTTTCTGGTTTTGTGTCTAATTTAATTTGATAAAGTTATAAAACCAACAGAGCGAGAGTTTGAGGTTTTAGAACTAATAAAGGTTAGGATCAATAGAGCGAGAGTTTGAGATCTTTAACTGGATAGTAGACATATGACATTAGTTTTAAAGATGGCGAAAGCGTATTAAAACTGATTAGAATTTATTTACTTTCAAAAAGTGTTTTTAAACCCGACGCGGGATGGCGAGAGCGTACGTTAGGGACTACTAGCATGATCCGAGTCAATAGAGCGAGAGTTTCAGACTAGGAGATTTAAGTAGGTAACGTCTTCATGAACCGAGCATTTTATTAAATATGATGTTTTCAAAAACCGTTTCTAAATCTGGTGGGATGGCGAGAGCGTACATTATGAGTTAGGTTCGTAGTCTGAATCAATAGAGAAAGAGTTTGAGAGGAGGACTTTTAAATAACATAGTTAGTAAAGATTTTTGATTTAGTTAGAATCTGGCCAATGGAACTTCGGATCATCTAAGTTAGACGAACTACATACCGATATCCGCGCATTTATATTTTATTTAGATTTAGGATTTTCGTTTCCTCATTTATAGAAAAACCCAAATATCATTAGCCTTAGCTTTACATAGTAACTTTAGATAACGGTAGGTCGATTTATAGTCCCTGTGGATTCGATATCTTTTAAAACTACACGACACGACTGTGCACTTGCAGTTATCCCGACTAATAGACACGCAAAGTCGCGATCAAGTTTTTGGCGCCGTTGCCGGGGACTATTCAAGTCGATATCGTAACTCGCTGTTACACCGTAGAGACTAAGGCATTTTTTTCTTTCTTTTCATTTACTACTATGTATCACCCAAACTTTTTCTATAACCCCCACTCCCAGTATTTCGAGGAATCACCTAGATCCTATAAATCCGATCTCGAAATACTATTGGAGAACTTCAATGTTGCGCCACCAATTCATTCTCACCCAAATTACCTCTGTGACTCCCAATTTCAACATTTCGAGGAACCACAGGAAACCTACAATCCAAACCTCGAAATATTAATTGGGGATTACAATTCGACACTAGCTTATCCTCAACCGAATTCCCTCTACAATCACCAATCCCAACATTTTGAGGAACCACAAGAATTTTATAATTCAAACCAAACTTATCCTCAACCGAATTTCCTCTATGATCACCACGCCCAATATTTTGAGGAACCACAAGAATCCTATAATTCTAACCCCGAAGCATTAATAGAGGATTTCAATGCAACGCTAACTTATCATCAACCAAATTTCCTCTACGATCACCACGCCCAACATTTTGAGGAGTCTTAAGATTATCATAAATCCAACCTCGAAATCTTAATGGAGGAATTCATTGAAGCACAAACTCTCTCTAGGCTAGAATCTATGATGACGAAGCACTTTGAGGAAACGAAAAATGCAACGCTAGCTCCCTTTAAAGAACCTCAAGAATCCCATAATTTTAACTTCGAAACATCAATGGAGGATCCCGACGAGACGCTAACTCACTCTAGATTAGAAGCCATGATGGAGCACTTTGTAGAGACACAAACCATCCAAAACCAAGAGTTTATCAAACAAAGTCTTCAAAACAATGAAACCCTTAGGCAACTGACCACTATGGTTGAGTCCCTCGCGACTCACAACATGGCATTAGAGACTCAAATCGCCCAACTTGAACAAAATCCACTAGGAGACTTACTTGAGGAGTATATTGACATAACCATTAGTGAAGAACAAATTGAAATTCCTGAGGAGAGTGATAATGAGATTGAGGAGAGTGATTATGAGATTGAGGAGAGTGATAATGTGGTTGAAGAGATTTCTAGTGAGAAAAGAGTGGGGATTGAGAAAAATCCACCAACACCATCTGAAAGGGAGGTTGTAGAAGAGGTAGAGAGGGAAACACCTATTGTTGTTCCTCTTCCCTATACCCCACCGATTTCTTTCCCGCAAAGTTTTGTGGAAGCTAAGGTAGACTCCAAATCCATAATGTATGTGAAGGTATTGGAAAATATCAACACTAATGCACCCTTATTTGAAGTCTTGCATAAAAAGAGAAATTTAGACGACCATGAAACTAAGGATATCATTAGTGATAAGAGGGTAAGGTTAACCTTTGAGGTGGTGGATAATATCACTAAGCCCGAACTCGAAAAACTGATACTTAGGATAGATCCAGAACCGCCACCACGATTTCAAATGAATGAACCACCCCACAGAAGAAAGAAAGGAAAAGGTGAGGGATATGTGAGATGGCTCGATAAGTGGCCATGGAAAACGAGGTTTGCTAAAAGTTCAACCGAGGAGTCATTCTCGAAAGAACCACCTTGAGTGCTTGCACTCTTAAGCCGTCGAGCTATCGACGTTAAACAAAGCGCTGCGTGGGAGGCAACCCACGGGTTTTCAGTTTAATGTTTTCCTTTTATCGTTTGAACTTGCATATAATAAAGATATGGATCGCTTGTCACGTCTCGGCCATATCTAGGCGAAAAATCTATAGACGATCATCTCAAAGATGAATGGGTCTCCACGCATATTCCTACGAGTGTTGCTGCTGGTGGTGACACCATTGATGAGCATGATAGGAGAAGGTATTTCCTCCGGACGCGGAGTGGATTTGGTCGTGATGGAACGCATGTAGCATCCATATAGGTTCTGTCTTTTCTTCTCCACCTTGGATCGAAACATTGAGGACAATGTTTGGTTTAAGTGTGGGGGAGAAGCTTTACCGCTTTCATTTGTTGCTTTATTGTTTTCTAGTTATGTTGTCAAGTCTTTATATATGATTTTCTGTTGCTATCAAATTTTCCCAAAATTTGAAAATTTTAACCTCCAACAAAAATTTGAATTTTGACGCATGGCATACACACTCTGAAAGTATAGAGGTTGTCACACTTTAGGCATTGTTAGAAAGACTTGGAGATGTTTCAACAACATCGATACCGTCCTGACACCCTAAACCCCCTCATTATGTGATATCAATTTGGATGCCCATTATGTCGAGACCTTAGGCTCAACTTTTCAAAGTAGCTCTTAAGTAGTTTATATTAGCAGTCGACACAATCTTAAGCACAAACTAAGTAGGGAGTCGATGAATATAAGTGAATGATCCTGTTCTTAAGTGATTTAATTGAAGAATAGCCTTCTAAGTTAGGTGACCCTCACTCGGTCATTTAGCCCAACGGTTGTTGATCCAATAAGGATTTAATAATTAGCACCCACTGTTGGTTGGCCTAGAGGTCACTGGTACTGGGCTTGGTAGGGTGGACTATGGTCCGATCCCCCGCAATTGCAGTTGGGAAAGATGGGGCTTCGCCATTTAAAAAACCAGAACCCCGTGCTAAAGAAAAGAAAAGGATCATAGTCGCTAACCGATTTCCCTACCATGTGCGTGTACGGATAACGGGCTTAATGTGATTGCGCTTGAATGAAAAGAGTGAAAGGAAAAACGAGAGATATAGGTTGAGTTATAATGGCATAATTCGAATTGGTTTGTATAAGGAGGGAGCTTTTGAACATTGTGTCGCTACGGTATCCTTGGTGTTGATATCTATTACTTATCGATGTAACATTTGCCTAACACAAATATGATTAGGAGTCGTGTCATGCCCTTGTTTCGAATCGAGCTTAATTATTTCTTTTTACCGTGTTGGTTGATTGTTTGAGGACAAGCAATGGTTTAAGTGTGGGGATGTTGATAACACGTAATTATATTGTATATTAGGCTCGATTATAACACAAATTGTTTCATTATTTTATTATAATTATATTTTATTACGGTATTATGCTGGTATTTTCCTTTGTTTCAGGTATTATGTTTATGCAAGAAACATTTTGCAAAAGAAGAAGAAATTGAGAAGAAATTGATTCTAAAAGCAAAAGAAATACAAATAGCAAGATGGGAGGTAAGAAGAAGAAAAGAAATAAAGATATTGGAAGAAACAAAGCCCAATCCACGAAAATAGAGGGAGATGCCCATCTCCAAATGGAGACCCCCGTCTCCAAAGTTGGAGACCCCCGTCTCCAAAGGCCCAAAGCCCAACACAAGTGGCCACGTCAAAAATGGAGACGCCCGTCTCCACCTCTCCACTATTTTCTCCACTTCTTTCTCACGCAAGACGCACGTCTCCAATACTTTCCAAGTCAAAACCGTTCCTAAATTCTCGAGGAAGAAAGAGGAAGACGTGAAGAAGCAGTTACCACATTTGTCAGTATAAAAAGAGGCTTCTACGTAGGGAAGAGGGGTTGGACCATGGTTAGTCCCAGCCACTGTTTTTAGTTCAGTATTATTTTCCTTTCATTCCAGCATTTTTAATTCCAGCTTTTATTTCTACTTTCGTTCATATTTTCTCACAACAATTTCTACACCGGAAATTGTTGTGAACCTTTAACGGATATAACCTTACGTTAGGTTTAGTTTTATTTCCTTGTTTAATTTACGCCGAATAATTTATGAAGAACAATCCAACCAACCTGTGGTGGAAGTTCAAGTACTCCAAGATTCAAGTTTTATTTCAGATTTATATTATTCAGGTTTATTATTTACCGCCTTTATTTATATTTATTTGCATGATATATTGTATGTCATTTAATATGCCTTTTATTATGAACCAAACTGATTTATGCATGTTTAACCGTATCAATATGTCTGGCTAATTTATTTAGATGTCGGTATGTAAAGTAATTTAACCATAGGGAACCGAAATAAATTGGCTTAATTACGTTTTATTAAAAATCATTCGTTTCTGGTTTTGTGTCTAATTTAATTTGATAAAGTTATAAAACCAACAGAGCGAGAGTTTGAGGTTTTAGAACTAATAAAGGTTAGGATCAATAGAGCGAGAGTTTGAGATCTTTAACTGGATAGTAGACATAGGACATTAGTTTTAAGGATGGCGAAAGCGTATTAAAACTGATTAGAATTTATTTACTTTCAAAAAGTGTTTTTAAACCCGACGCGGGATGGCGAGAGCGTACGTTAGGGAATACTAGCATGATCCGAGTCAACAGAGCGAGAGTTTCAGACTAGGAGATTTAAGTAGGTAACGTCTTCATGAACCGAGCATTTTATTAAATATGATGTTTTCAAAAATCGTTTCTAAATCTGGTGGGATGGCGAGAGCGTACATTATGAGTTAGGTTCGTAGTCTGAATCAATAGAGCGAGAGTTTGAGAGGAGGACTTTTAAATAACATAGTTAGTAAAGATTTTTGATTTAGTTAGGATCTGGCCAATGGAACTTCGGATCATCTAAGTTAGACGAACTACATACCGATATCCGCGCATTTATATTTTATTTAGATTTAGGATTTTCGTTTCCCCATTTATAGAAAAACCCAAATATCATTAGCCTTAGCTTTACATAGTAACTTTAGATAACGGTAGGTCGATTTATAGTCCCTGTGGATTTGATATCTTTTAAAACTACACGACACGACTGTGCACTTGCAGTTATCCCGACTAATAGACACGCAAAGTTGCGATCAAAGGACATGTTCAGTCCATATATTGTCCGATGTGAAACTCTTAACTTACCCCCCCCCCCCCCCCCCATACCCAGGATTGGACATGTGGAGCGTGGAATATAAATGGTGGATGGCCTAATAGTAGAAACCTGATAGAAGGTGGTCCAGTGGATCTTAAACCATGCTCTAATACCATGTTAAATATGCTTGTATCTCAACCCCAAAAGTTAGCTCAAGGGGTGTGGGTGTCCTCCCATGTTTATACATTTAACAGCCAGGAAACCTAAGCAATGTGGGACTACAAACAAACTCCAACAACACAACTATCAAGTTCAACAAAAATAATGATAAATGAAGTGGTTTTGTTCAGTATTTCTCCTTTTGTTCCACTTGATGGTGGTGTTCTAAACAAAGAATAGACAAAGAAGCACGTCTTTTATAATTACTTGAGAATGTTTATATGCATCGCATTTTTTCACATTCGAATAGATCACATGTCAAGTGTTATAAGTGATAGAAATAGATTAGGTCACGCGTAGGGGTGTAATCGAATCGGTTTGGTATGATTTTTGGTCAAAAACAATTTCTGAACCGATGATATCTCTATTGGTTTGATTTGGTTTTTAATATTTTTCAAAAATGGAACCGACCCAACCTAACCGATTTAGCTCAGTTTGATTTGGTTCGGTTGATCGGTTTTTAAAGTTATTTTTTCAAACATTTTACTCATCGGTGTATTTTCCATAATTATGTTTTTCGGTGTATTTTATTATATTGGTTTTTAAAATAATATATTTCATGCTCTATTTTTTCAAATAAATTTCAAGTTCCTCTTGATCCATGGAGAACCAATGACATGATTTTCCATTGCATCATGAAATAAGTTCACGATCATATATAAGAGTTGACACTTGGAATTAGAAGGTTAGAAAAGGATTTAAAATCTTAACAAATTAAACACAACAAAGCACACATCAATTAACATGTTTCACACCTTAAACACACATCAAAATTATTTTTTAACAAGACTAGAAAGAATTTTGCTGAAGAAGAAGAAACAAAAAAGGTAAAAAAATGAAAATTAAGGAAAAGAACTAGAACACAAAGAATACTACCATAATAACGGTAGAGAGCAGTCGTTGTGACAGGCAGCGAGAGTAGAAGTTCAGGGAAAGGAAGTTTTTGTGACTTATGGTTTCTATTTTCTAAGTTTTGGAGTTTGGTTCTAGATGAGTGTTTTGTTGATAGGAAGGAAGTGTAAACAAAGATGGAGAATGGTTGGACCCATACAAAATTTGAGCTTAATAATGAGTGAAATAAAATATTTATAGCGTAATTATTTTCATTGGTTCGGTTCATCGGTTCCTAAAAACTAAAACCAAGAACCGAACTGAAGCACATCGGTTTTTATTAGTGCGGTTAAGTTTTAGAACCGAACCAAAAATATTCGATTTTATTTCGGTTTGGTTTGGTTTAGATTATCGATTTAATTGGTTTTTTCTGATCCGCTTACACCCCCTAGTCACGCGTTATAAGTGATTGAAATCTATTGTGTGTATGTGGGTGGGTGGAGTGGGGGAAGGGGTTATGGTCATGAAGAATTTGATTATATATTTTGGGATCTAGTTGAAAAAAATTATTAGAAGTCGTGATGTGATGTTTCTTGAAAATCAAATTATTGAAGATTTTGATAAAGTTGTGAACGTAAAATCTTATGCAAGAAGTAACATTGATGTATTTCCTAGATATCCTAATGGAACTTTTGTTGATGAGAAATATATAAGTAGATGGTGACCATGTAATTAATAATAAACACTACTACGTAAAAGCCATTTCACATTGGTTGGGAAATGGATACCATTACATCTAACCAACCAATGTGAGGTAAGGGGTGGTTGTATGTATGATGATTTCCATCACGGTCGTACGACCGCAATTATAAGCTATGTAGTGCTCTATAGCTATCACAATGGTTACTTCAAAAAAAATTATGTGATATTCTTTAATGCATAACATTTAACAACGACTGTTCTAAACAACCATTGTGATATATACACTGAGTTTATTATAAATAACATGAAATGCTTATTTCTCCATTTCTCAATAAATATATAACCTTTCAATCTGATCTAGAACATTATAATATGACAAATTAAGTTATATTAGAAGAACAAGTTACACATCAATGCTAAACAAGAATTTTTCAGCTCCTTATCCGCATTTTGCTATATTTTGCTAGTGTCCCATAATGACATCTAAAATTAAAGGAGGATGAAGTTGAAATGAGAACTGCAAACTTGTGTTGATTTTAAATTGATGTCACTCTGGTCTTTCAAACAAGTTTGCAACACTCACTTTATCTTCATCCTCGTTAATTTTTTTCTTTCACCATCTCTACCTAGAAGTTAAAACAAACAGAAAGTTCAAACATTATTAAACAAGTTATTGAAACGCAAACAATGATACATAAAAATATTTTGAAACATATACTATTATGAAGAAGAACCTATAAGTTAGCTGTTTCCTAATATTTGATGCAACAAAGGTAATCTTTCGAAGAAGCCTTTTAGTTTATCGTTTCCACAGGGATTGGTGTGATATTACCGCTGTTCTACAGTTTATAGTGTCGTGAGCTAGAGTTACTTTGGGTTTGGTTTTGTCAAAGTTCATTCACGAGTTTTAGTAGCAAAGATTAAAATTAGGAAAGTTCTAAGGTTTTAAAGAAGTATCAAGACTTGATTTCATCAACCTAAATTGTTTGTCTTCCTATGATTATGCATATGAATTCGTTATCAATCAATAATATCACGTATCTTTCGTCTATACCGTTCGTTTCTGCAACGTTATAGCAAGTTTTACCATATTGTTCAACCGATTGAATCAACACAAATAACATTTATAAACCGATACAAAGTGAATATCAACCACTAATTCCATGTCTAAACTTAATGTTTGATAGATGATAGAGTTAGATCAAGATGTAAATATTGTATTTCACAAACATTTAAACCATAGAAACTCAAGAATAAACAAACTATATCATCTATATTGATTGATAACTTGTTAATACACAATGTTCATAAGAAAAACATACAAAATAAAAGGAAGATTACATCTTGTCTTGATACCAAAGGGATTTACCTATCCATTGATATGGTAGCTTGCACAAGAAGTAAGTGATGAAGATGATTAAGCATCAACGGTGATTTCTCGATGATTGATGCTATGATTCTTCGATTCTGTGTTGCTATAGTGATATAAGCTCTTTCTTTCTCTCAATGGTATAACATAACAAAATATCTGATTTGTTCCTTAAATAGAGAAGCAAAATATCGCGGAGCGCGCGTCGCGCCCTACAGCGCGCTACGGGTGCCTTCATTAAATGAGCAAACCGCCCTAAATCCCGCTACACGCCCTCCTTCCCCGCGACACACGGAACATTCTGCCAAGAAGGCCAGAAAATGCCCCAGGCCGCGCGACGCGCCCTTGTTGCTAACTGGAATTTTTCTTCTTTCCAATTCCATTTCTTCAATCAAGCTTCAAGTCCCCAAAAGAAAGAAAAACCTGAAATAAAATCACCTATAAAATAGATTAATATAAAACAAAAACTTAATTAACTAAACTACTAATATTTACTTCGAAATAAAAGGGGATCAAATTGAATATGCGATAAAATCGATCGAAAGGTACCAAAAACTATACTATATATTAACACAATTTGGTACCTAACAAAGGCGAGTTCGGTACATAAGTTTGGGGTTTCCATATGAGAAAGAGGAGTGACAGAGATGTTAGGGTTTTGTTTTGAGAGAGACAAGTGAAAAATATGTTAGGGTTTTCTTTTGAGAGAGACGACTGTTATGTACTAAAGCGAGGAATAATTTCACATATATATATATATATATATATATATATATAAATATGTAACACTTTTACCATGGTTGATAATACGAACCGTGATTAAATTATTGCACTTTACACCACAGTTGATTATAATAACTATGGTGACATACAAGGTCAAACCCATTTTGTCACGATAAATGGTAAATTGTTGGTGTTGTGATTCAAATCCTTTCACTCGAGGAACGTTTTACTATGGTTGTTAACTATGACCATGGTGAAATGTCTTTTAGTAAATACCAGAAAACAAAAAGCGCCCACAAAATAGTTATTACCACAGTTAACATGAAGGTCGTTGTAATATTGTGTTACAAAAGATCGATTTTGTAGTAGTGAAGGAACCTTGTCATGGTGATTAGGCACTCAAGAGGCTCGAACTAAGCCACCAAATAAACTTGAGTTATGAATGTCTACTAGAGAGTGCAAATTTTCTCAAAGAGAACTACCAAGAGGCTATTAAAAATGTTGATAAACAAAAGTGGCTGAAGACGATACAGGAAAAATGAATTTTGTGGATGAGAATAACATATTTGATTTGGTGAAATTGCTTAAAGGTAAGAGAGCACTCAAGAACAAATAATTATACTAGATAAGTTTAGAAAGGAATAATTTTTAACCAAGATACAAGACAAAAAATTGTAAAGAATTTAATTATAGAAATGGTATATTCACTTTACAAAATTTTTCTTACTTGTGGTAAATGACTTCTATTTTAATTTTGCTTGGATTAAAAGTTGGTTTGAAACTAGATGTTGAACAACTAGATGTGAAACCAGCTTTCCTTCTTGAGGATTTAGAGGAAGATATCTGCATGGCGCAACATGTGGGCTTCAAAGTCATAGATAAAAAAAATAGCTTGTTTGTAGATTAAGGAAAGGTTTTATGGGCTTAATCATGCACCATGACAACGGTACAAGAATTTTGATTCTTTCATGGAGAAGAATGAGTATGGAAAAACTATTGTGTTTGTGAATCGTCTGATGCTTATTTTATTATTGTCTTTCGATATGTTAATGACATGTTGATCGTTAATCATGACACTAAGAAGATTCAAAGTCTAAAGATGGAGTTAAGAAAGTTCTTTATATTTAAGAACTTGGGTTCCAAGCAACAAATTCTTGACATGAGAATTTTGGTGACAAAAAGAATGATCTACCAACAAAATATTGACACGAGAATTTTGGTGACAAGAAGAATGATCTGCCGCTAGGGGTATCAAATTGCATCAATTAGCGGAAATTCCCATGGAAATTATTTGTTCGGAGCTCTGAAGTCGGAAATTTTTTCTCCATGAGGACAGGGAAAAGGTTCCCCTGATGGCACTTTGTGGTGGAGATCAGTGAAGTACCGTCCGCCCTACGGATTCTCCGACACCGACCATATTATTTAACTTCTATATATAAGATATTATATAATATATTATTATATTATTATATAATTTTGCATGTTTTTTAATAAAAAATATAATAATATATTAGGAAATGAAGAGTCATAAGTAGATGATTTTAGTTTTTGTTTCGTAGAATGTATATTTTCACTATCCAATTCTAAAGAAAATGCACTCAGTACATACAATGTACACACCGTCTCCTCTTCTTTTTTTCAATTTTCTTTGTCTCCTCCATTTATATCTCATATGTCTCATCATCATCACATCAATTACTCTCATTTATTTATTATGCTTATGGTAATTAATTTTCAACTTCACTATACTTCTATTAATAACATGTTTCTCATTCATATAGTAAATTAATGATTTTGTTTGTGTAATTGCAAGTGTTTTTGCAATTTTTTATTATTGATGCAAGATGTGTTTTTATTTTTATAAAAGAAAGATGTAAAATATATGTTCTTTTTTAAAGGAAAAAAACAACGATATACTAGTGTCTTAGTTTTGATAAAAAAATATAAAATTGTTTTTAGGATTTGATTTTCGTGGGTTTTTTTATTTTTCATGGAGATAGAAAAATATTTTCCTGTAATAGAGATCGGGGTCGAAGATGGAAAAATATTAAAAGACGAGGCGAAACGTGGAGAAACATCCTCCGCGCTCCGCACATTCGTTGTCTTGTTGACATCCCTATCTGCCATAGAGAAATCGCAGTTAAGATGGAGCAACACCTTTCCATTTAAATTGTGAGGGAAAATTTTGTGTGAGTCATTTGTTTAAGTGAGCCTACATAAATAAAGAAAATAAATAATAAAATAAAATAAAATGGTGTGTTAATAGCATATGGGTTTGGTTTCTTTTGTTGGACCATGTCCATTGGAGAAATCCAAAAGGTGTGCAATATATTTGGCTAATTTTTACTACATTTTTTATATGTTTTTCATATCACTTAGTAAATTGATATACTTTATGAAAAAAATTATCTTCACTTTAAGATTGTTTAAGTATACTTATTTTGTGAAAGTGTTGATTTTTGCTTGGTTTCCACCATTGGCGTGGTTGTTTTTTCCTAATGTTATTAAGAATATTTTTGGGTGTCCATTATTTTACATGGTGGAAGATTTTTATTTTGAGTGAAATTTTTCATTTAAATTTTTTGCTGTTTATGTTATTTAAATTTTATGTGATTGTCTGTTTAGTTACACATGTGAGGAAACATTTCATTTTAAAAGATCGATTTATTTGATTTTTTTTTCTTCAACAAATTAGTATCTAAAGTCTAGGTTGGTTTGATTTGTTTATTTTAAATGAAGAAAAATTAATAGGTAGACAAGATTAAACTATATATTCTACGAAAAATATTTTATACATAAAACACTTGTATGATATTATTGATAGGGTAAAATCTTAACTTAGTGATAAAGTGATAAGACCAATGCATATTGGAAGATGAATATAAATACTATTGCCATAAATCTATAATAAGTGAGGGGTTGGTCTTAAGTGTGTATCGATAAAGTAGTCGAAACAAATGCTAAAAATATGTGGAATAAGTTTAAAAAAAATTGTGCAAGGGCAAGAACATGCAATGTAAAAAATGTGTTTGAAAATTGTGATGAATGTCAAAATATATAAATGTGTTTCAAAATATTCGGAGAAGAGTACTCTTAATACTCTTTCAATATATTTCACGGAAAGTTAATAATTTAAAAGATTTTGTTGTGACACTTACTAATTAAAATTTAAATGAAAAAATGAAAAGTTTGAAAAGCCAACTGTTAAAAAGATAACATAAATTTGTTTTTAAGAAAATATTATAAGGTTTTCACTTTTGAAATGGGTTCAAAGATTTCATTGAGGTCATTCCCTTTAACTTATTTATCTTTTTTCACAAGTTGGAATTTTCTCTAATTCACTAGTTGGAATTTTCTCTAATTCACTAGTTTATTTGAACACGTGCTTATAAGTAAAGACAATCATTATCCTACAAGTCAGTTTTATAAGATTGAGTTAGATCCAACTATATTTTTTAACATGATATCAGAGTCTCGTTTAAAATAATTTAGTTTTAATATTTTTTATGAAAAATAATTTATATAAATAATAAAAAAATTATTATTAAATTTTCTTTAACTTTTAAAATACTATAATAACATAAAGAATTAATTGCAATTTTAATTTTCCTATTTTGTCTTTTTTTTTTATTTTGATCCCTCTACTTTAAAAATCACTATTTTAGTTCTTTTTTAAGTTTTATGGGTGATTTTTATTCTCCTATTTTGCTTTTTTCTGCAAAGTTAAATCACTATTTGTTCCTTTTTAAGTTCTATGTGTGATTTTTCTTCTCCTATTTTACTTTTTTCTACAAAATTAGTATCTATTTTTGTCTCTTTTCAACCGAAAGCTAAAAAATAAATCAGAATTATAATTTTAAAAATAAAAGGAAAAAAAAAATAGAGAATCAAAGTTACAATTAAACCTAAATTAAATTTAAATGATTTATTTAAAAAATCTTTCATTTGAGTACAGTTTTATAATTTTTCAAGTTAAAAAAATTTGATTTTTAAATAAAAATAAATTCCACAAAACATTATCAACCTATTATTTTAAATCAAATTTTTATTTTATTTTTAAAGTCTTTCTTTTCCTTTCCTTTCAAAACCATCTCCTTTCCTTTCAAATAAAAACTTAAATCTCTAAGCATAATTGCTTTATGCTCAAATAGTGTATTAAAATGACATAAACTTCATAAATGTTTGTTATATTCAAAATGTTTTTGTTTTAGGAAATAAATCATCTTAAACATAAACATAAAAATTGCAAATAAATTCTAACTGATTCTTCCATCTATCACAAGGAATACTAAAATAAGGTACATCAGTAGTATGCATTATTTTTCCATTTTCTCGTTAAACAAAAAAAAAGTAACAAGTACTCATATAGTAGTAATAGTATATAATACGCCAAAGGCATTTTAATTAAATCTCTAGTAATGATGGATCCCAATCCTTAAGCCCTTCAGCCAGTACACTATCATTCAATTCCATAAAATCTTCCACAGCAAAATCACTAGTACTCCATGGAATCTCCCACAACACCTCATTATTCTTATCATTTGAAATCTCTTCACTACAGTTGTTATCATTTGAAACCTCTATACTTGTTGTTGTAGAAGCACCCTTTGGTGGTGCCAAATTGAGCCTAGCAGATTCACCATAGAGCCTTTTTGCAGCATCATCATAAGCAAGTGCTGCTTCAATACAAGTGTTGAATGTTCCTAGCCAAAGCCTAGCACCACCCTTAGGTTCTCTTATTTCCGCAACCCATTTTCCCCAAGTCCTTTGTCTCACACCTCTGTAGTTACATAATGCATTCTCTGGTCCTCCTTTTCGTCTTGATCGTGGTTTTTTCAATTCCGATTCCTTTTTCATCGTTGCTCACTATTGTTGTAGCTACCTTTGCTACTAAGTATAGGAAGAAATATATTGAGTGAGTAATGGATAGAGTGACACTTGGAGAATGAATAATGACTCATGGCAATCAGCAAGGGACACATGTCTCTACTGCTATATATCCTTTGGCCTTAAGATATTAACTTTTTTAATTTTTGACACAAACAGTTCTCTTATTTTTAGTAAATTATTAAGTTGTGTTAGATTTGACTTACTTTTAATATTTGAAGGAGATTGTTTTATCGTACATTAAAAAATAAATTTTTTGCATGAAGGATTAGTGTCACCAAATGCAAAAGGAGTGACAGCCACTTGGTACTCGTATGGCGTTCCTATGGTGAAGATATTGTTATGTGAACTATCGAGTGGAAACACCCTTTGAAACTGCAATTACGTAAATTGGAAATTATTTATATAATTCTTCACATAACAGCTTTTTCTAAAGAAATGTGAACTATCGAGAAATAATCAAATGAGTGAGGAGAAACACCCTATTGGCTGTTTAGTTTTTTAATTGATTTTTCACGATTATTTTACTTGTTTTTCTATTCGTCACTATTGGGGAGTGAGAGTACTAAAAATATCACTCGGGTTCACGATATAATGTCCATAAACAGAAGAACATTAAAATCTAACTTTTCTGAATTAAGCCCAAACGCATGAATATTGTTTTTTTTTTTTTTTTGAATTTTTTAATGCTCTCATATGGTTGAAAAACACCTTATAAAAATCTGAAAATATCTCATAGATTCTAGAAATATATTTTCAAACGCATGAGAAAATATATTTAATACATGCGTAAGTGTACTCAATTTATTCTGTTTTTTTCGTATAAGATATTACCCAATTTATTGTTAGCACCTAGCAGGATTCGAACTCAAGAGTTTGAGAGAAGCACACTCTCAAGACCCAAATCTTTACCACTAGACCAACCCTAAAGGTTGTCACAACTTATTTATTACTCACGCATTTTATGGATATTTTAAAAATAACCTTCAATTCTAAATTTTAAAATTCGGACGCACTTCAAACGAAAATTATCTATTGAGATTGGAAATTAATCTGAAAGTAAGATCTTAAAAAATTCTGGAGATTGAAATTGGGACGCACCTAAAAGATCACATCCATATTGGAATTAGGAACCCACAATTTTCAAACTAGTATGAATTTCAATCTCCAGACTAAGTCCGAATTTTAGAATTCAAACGTTTCTATTTATATAATTTGCGTATTTCCCTTTCCCTTCACATTTCCATTCCCACAAAAGAGCAAAAGTAACGAATACGAAGAAAGAGTACTCAAAAGCGATTACAGATCAATCTCTCCTCATTTTTAAATCTTCTCACAACTTGTATCCATTGCATTGAAGCTTATCACATCTCTACTCCACTCCATTGAACTTATTTAAAGCTTACCTCCATTACTTTGTAATTTGCTCAATCTCTTTTCTTTATTGATTTCACATGCATGCATTACCTAAATAGACTATAAGTCAGATAGTTTGAGATTAAATGCAATAGAAATATTTGTTGTGATGTCTCGAACTGCCTTGCATTGTGTTTTTAAGCATTATAGCTTATGAGGTTTATCTATTTTGTTCTCTGTCCTTTAATTTTGTTTCGTATGTAGTCCAGATTGTACAATCCGGAACCTTAATTCGGAGATCGAAATTTGGATTCACATGTTATCTCATCTTTGGTTTGGCATCCTGTTTCTATTTCGTGTATGGAATCTCTCTGTTGTGCTTGTTTGATTGTAGAAAAAAGGTCTAAAAACCCGGACAGACTGAGGCGTGGTAGAGTGTCCCAACCTACTTTCATTCGCATGGAGAAAGCTAGGCCCTCGTGACATGCTATTGGAGACTCTTAGTATATTGGTAAGGGATCTTCTTCACGAGTTCACGGGTCTCTGACATCATCTTCTCAAATTAATGTGTCTGTTGCTGCACCAAATGCCCCTCCTGCCCTATAAGCCATTGCAGCCTGATATGACCCAAAGGGTTTCCCAAGAGGTCCTTCATACCTTTCATTGCAAAAAAAAAATGTACCACGCCTCATTTTGTCCGTTGCTGCACCAAATGCCCCTCTTAGATAGTACTAATAGTTATACAAATTGTTTTAATTAAATCTCTAGTAATGATGGATCCCAATCCTTAAGCCCTTGAGCCAGCACAACACCATTTTATTCCATAAAATCATCCACAGTAAAATAACTAATACTCCATGGAATACTTAAGTGGTTCAATGTCCATATTAGTTTCTCACAACACTTCATTATTCTTATCATTTGAAATCCCTTCACTAACAGTAGATTATGTAGGAACAATCAAATTCGGATCAACCCTTATACTTGTTGATGAACCACTCTTTGGTGGTGTCAAATTGAGCCTAGCAGCTTCACCATAGAGCCTTTTTGCCTTCTTTTAGTTCTGATACCCTTTTCATCATTGATCACTATTGTTGTAACAATCTTTGCTATTATAGTAATATAAATAGTATATATTATTTTGTGAAGTATGGGAAGAAATATATTGAGTGAGTGAATAATGTGTGAGTAATGGAGAGAGTGACACTTGGAGAACGGATACTGACTAATGGCAATCAACAAAGGACACATGTCTTAACTAAAAATTTTATTTATTATTTTTATTTAAGAGGACGGAACATCAAAACGGATAGATTTTTTTAAATCAAAAGAGGGCTTATATAAAATAGGGAAAATACCCTTTTTAGTCCTTTAACTTTACCTCGTGGTCAATTTTGGTCCCTTAATTTTAAAAAGTTTAATTTAATCTTTTAATTTTGGCTAAATTACAGTTTTGGTCCCCCTATTTTAGTGTTTTCACGATTTTAGTCCCCCTGTTTTGTTTTTAAACACTTTTGGTCCCCCATCCCCACTTTGGCTACCAAAAACACCTATGTGGCAATTTTTAAATGACGTGGCATTATTATTTCGTTCATTTTTTCCATGTCAGTATAATTAAATATTAAAATTATAAATATTAATTACAAATGGGTTATTTAAGAAAACATGTTCTTCTTCGTGTGTTTGAGAGTGCTAGGGTTTCACAACTAAGAAGCTGCCTCTGCCTCTTCTTCATCGTGTTTTCAGGGTTTTCAGGGTTTCACAACTAAGAAGCTGCCTCTACTTTCTTCTTCTGTGTTTCATTGCAATCCCTCATTCATATGGCATCTGAAGCATTTAGCATTTCAAGCAACCTATCTCATTCTAGGAGAAGAAGGTTGCAGTGTTACTGTGGGTTGGATGCCCCCTGGTTACTTCTTGGACATCTCAGAATCCAGGTCGAAGGTTCTATGGTTGTGGGTTATACAAGGTAATTCAAAATCCCTAATTTTTTTCATCCTTGTATAAATGTTTTAATTTTCTCAATCACTGAGCAATGGTCGTGTGTTATACAGTTACAAGGAAGGAAAGGATGTGCATATTTTGAGTGGTACGATGAACAACTGGAAGAACGTTCAAATGAGGTCATCAACTCATTATTGAAGAAAGTTAACAATTTGAAGAAGGAATTATTGATAAAGAAGACTGATGACAAGTTGAAAAAGAAAGACAAATTTTTAGTTACATTTTTAGTTTTGTCTTGGGTTCTGATATTAGTGTTGCTGCTAAAAATTGTGGTTGGATAATATATTGTTGGTTGGATAATGATTATGTAATATAGGTGTAATGTATTTTGCAACGAAAATTATCAGTACATGGTTCTCAAAATTATCAATACATTGTTATATTTCAAAATGGTTCTATGCTGTTTAGATTGCTTATCAGTACATGGTTCTCAAAATTATCAATACATTGTTATATTTCAAAATGGTTCTATGTTGTTTAGATTGCTTATCAAAATTAACTTACTCTATGCTGTTTAGATTTCAAAATGATCCTTTGAATGTAATAAACAGATACTCATTAGAAACAAAATTAACTTACTCTATGCTGTTTAGATTGCTTATCAGTACACGAAACATCCAAAACTGAAATCAAAATAATGGATCAATTTCAGAATAACTGTAAGCTGCATTGCTTAATGAAAGATCCAAAACTGCATTCAAAATAATGGATCAATTTCAATACATGGTTCAATTTCAATTACATGGATCAATTTCAAAATAATGGATCAATTTCATAATAATTCCACAACTGCATTCAACAATGACAGTAACTTTCAAAACAAGATTTCTTTCATTTCTTTCATCAGTTGTTAATACATTTTCCCAAAATAAACAACAATGACAGTAACATTTGTCAATACATTTGCCCAAAATAAACAACAATGACAGTAACATTTGTCAATACATTTTCCCAAAAGGTTTATACATTGCCCATATGATATCCTATCTAGTTGCTATCTATTACATTGGCCAAAAGGATTTCCTATCTAGTTGTTTCTTGTGTTAGAGGCGCCTGCGATCCTTGTGTCAAAACAGTAGGCGCTTCATCGGTTGATGACTTCTTTTGCTTCTTTGTTTTGGTATTTCCTGAGGTTGATGCTTTCGTCTGCTTCTTTGTCTTATTACTTCCTTTGGGCAACTGTCGATCCGCCGCTGTCTTTCCCTTGCACGTCCTTGAATTGTGCCCAAAATTCCCACAGCTTTTGCACTTGACAGTTGTCAAGATTCTAGGTAACATATTGCTTGAAGTGTGCTCATCATTAGACTTGTTTCTTTCTTTTTTTTGGTTCGTCCTGGAGCTCTCCTCATGACTGGTGGATAAATTGGTTCACCTTCCGTTGTTGGCCAAAGTCTTGGACCATTCGAAGGTAGAACAATATAAGAGTATGTCGCCATGAAACTTGTTTTCCTGTGCACAATATAAGAGTAGAGCACCAGTTCAGCATATAATACTATAACATTCAGCATTTCACACCTATAATACTAAGATGTTAAGCATTCAGTATATCACATCTATAATACTATAACATTCAGCATTCAGTATATCACATTCAGTTCAGCATACCTATTCAATTCGGTTCAGCATTCAGTTCAGTTCAGCATACATCTAGTTCTATAATTCAGTTCAGCATACATCTAGTTCTATAATTCAGTTCAGCATACCTATTCAATTCAGTTCAGCATTCAGTTCTATCTTCCAGTTCTATAAGAGTATATCAATAAAAATAACAGTATTTCAATGCAGTAAGTATAAGAGTATATCAGTTCAATTTTGTATTTCAATTCAGTTCAGTAATTATAAGAGTAATTATAAGAGTATGCAGTTCAGTATTTCATACCTATAATACTGTGACACAAAAGGAAATGTGTCAGCCTTTTTGTGTAAAATATAACCAATGGCGTGAACACATGGAATGCCGCTTAGAGCCCATTTACGGCAAGCACAATGATGTAGTTGTAAGTTCACCTCGTAAGTGTCCGTACCATTGGTCACACTAAAGATATTGAAAGCATCATCTCCGTGCCATGTTGGTGTCCAACCACCAGCCTCCCTCTTTAATCTTTCAATAGTTTGTTCCACCCTAGGACAAATATTGCCTCTGAATCGAGTAATGAGATTTTTCTGCTTCACTATCCTTGTTGTAATGTAATGCTTTATACCTTCGAGTAAAGTAATGATGGGCTTGTCTCTATACTCCAAAATAGCCATGTTGAACGCCTCACACATGTTATTTACCTGCAAATCACAATGACTGTAAGTGCGGAATGCAGACCTACTCCACATGGCAGCCGGAATGTCCTTCATGTCTTTACAAGCAGCTGGATCGATAAGTTCAATCTTTTTCATGGCTCTTTCCCAATCTGGAACTACAGTTGCCCTAGCTGCTTGCCATAGTAACTCTTTCATATGTGCGCCAGGGTACTTCTTCTTCCAGTTTCTGTACAAGTGTTTAACACACAGCCTGTGTTCTACATTCGGCCCCAAATCAGCAATAGCCGGTACCAATCCCTATCATAAAACAACAATGTTAATATTGTATAACATAATAAAAAAGGAAATAAATAATGAAAAAAGTAAGATAACAACCTTTTGTTGGTCTGAAATAAAACCATAAGACCTTGGAAAAATGTTGTTCAGATCTGCTAATAAAAGATCTAGAAACCACTTCCATGAGTCTCTTGTCTCGGCTTCCACCACAGCATAAGCAATTGGATAAATTTGATTGTTCCCATCCATTCCCACTGCCGCCATTAGCTGACCACCGTACTCACCCTTCAAAAAACATGCATCAAGACCAATCAAAGGCCGACAGGTATATGCAAATGCTGCTTTACATGCCTCCAGACATATGTATATCCTCTCAAAAACAGGTCCAACATCAGACATCCCACACTTGATTATCACAGTGGTATTAGGATTAGACCTTCTGAGTTCCTCGCCATAATTTCTCAAATATGCGTATTGCTCAGTCTCAGCACCATGTATTAGTTCCAATGCTCTTATTTTGGCCCTGTATGCTTGTGCCGACGACAACTTCACACCCCACTTTTCAAGTGACTCTGCAACCAAACCCTTTGGCCTCATTTCAGGTGTATGTCTCAAGAGGGGTATAAATTTCTTAGCCAGCCATTCTGTTGTAGCTTGCCTATTCTTAGCAGTCCTATGACAAGTGTGATCATCAATTATGTTCACCAACTGCCAGTATTCGTTCGCTACCCTTTTACTAAATCTCATGTAAAAGGGACAGTCCTTATCACACCAAACAACAACTCGCTTCCTATCGTTTTTCGTGATATGTAGGTTTTTTATCTTTTCCATTGCAAATGACTTCACTGCCTCTCTAATAAGACTTTTTTAGGAAAATGACATTCCAAGCTCAAATCTCACATGATCACCACTTTCAGGCATTTTAAACTTCGGAAAAGTAGGTTCATCACCATCGCCATCACTTCCTCGGGGAGTATCAAGTTCATCTGATTCAACATCATAGGCTTCTTGAAAATCAGATGCTTTGGTTGGTTCTTGGGTTGACGAGACTTGGGTTGCATCATTGTTTTCTTGCGTAAATGTGTGACTTGGTACTTCGTGTGTCCAATCCCAATCATCCTCAACTAAGTCATCAAATTCACTATCCCCCAAATCATCTATTTCATCTTGCACAAAATCTTCGTCTTCCTCACTTTCATCCTCATTTACTTCTTCTCCCCCTCTTCCACATTTATTTCTTCCCTCTCTTCCATATTTACTTCTTCCCTCCCTTCCATATTTACCTTTTCCCTATCTTCCACATTTACTTTTTCCCTCTCTTCCACATTTTCTTCTTCCATATGTACTTCAACATACTCTCCTACTTCTTCTGTTAAAACTTCGGGTTCATCTACTACATGCTCAACATAGATATTACCAATATCATAGCCATTCATTTCTTCCCCAAATTTCAACACATCTGCATCATTGTCAAGAGGTCGTAGCCCACGCTCAAATGATAATTTTGGGTGATGATACCACATGCCCTTGATTTTTACATAACCCAACTCGTTTATAACCTTCATAAAGTCCATATAACACATATAATCCACATCAAATTCCCAATTCAGTTCTTCTACCTTTCCATTAACATATATCTTGCAAGGATAAAGAACAAAGTACCCCCCATGATTAATCCTTAACCTAACTACATTTTTTTCAGCTGGCCTATAACATACAAACAAACAAATACATCTCAGGATAAATAAGCAAAATCTTAGCAAATAATCAAAATATCAGAAACATGAATGAATATCAAAATCTCAGCAAATAAACACAATATTAGAAACATGAATGAATAGCAAAATCTCAGTTCACAACAACAAAATTCTAGTTGACAACATACCTACAACAAAACTTCTCCTCTGGCTTAGACTTAGAAGAAGACATTTCTGCATATGAAATGAATTGAAGGTCTGCGGTGAAAATTAGGGTTTTCAAAAGAACATTAGGGGTGAAACTCAACCCAGAAACTCGAAACTACCTGGAAAGGATGCTTTTTTGTTGGATGCGATTTGGACGCTTTCCCTTTCGTCATGCTTCTGCCCTGAATCCTCCTTCGTTGCTTTCCCTTTCGTCATGCGTATTGCTCAGGAAACTCCTTCGTTCTTTTCCTTCTTCGTTTGGCACTATGTCTTTTGTTTTTAACTAAAAGAATAAAATAAGACTTTAATAATTGCTTAATTTTTATTATTTGCTAATAAATGACCTGGCATTTGACAATAACGAAATAATAATGCCACGTCATTTAAAAATTGCCACATAGGTGTTTTTGGTAGCCAAAGTGAGATGGGGGACCAAAAGTGTTTAAAAACAAAACAGGGGGACTAAAATCGTGAAAACACTAAAATAGGGGGACCAAAACTGTAATTTAGCCTTTAATTTTTTAACCCGTCTCATTTATGTCTTTCCGTTTATTTTCCACTAACGGTGTTTACTTTTGCATATGTAGCATTTTGGTTTGCATCTAGTCATTTTGGAGTGAGGGAAACACCCTATTGGTTGTTTAATTTTTTTTATTGATTTTTCACGATTATTTTACTTGTTTTTTCTATTCGTCACAATTGGGGGTGAGAGTACTAAAAATATCACCCGGGTTCACGATATAATGTCCATAAACAGAAGAACATCAGAATCTAACTTTTCTGAATTAAGCCCAAACGCATGAATACTGATTTTTTTTTTTAATTTCTTAATGCTTTCGTAAGGTTGGAAAACACCCTATAAAAATCTAAAAATATATTTTAGATTTTGAAAATTATGCACCATAAAATACATCCAATACACGTGTAAGTGAGTTACATCTTAATTTTGTAAAATATATCGTCCAAAAATATATTTCCGAAACTGTTTGCTTACTTTGTTAGTGACTGATTGTGTCACACGTTCAGGAAAGAAATGATTTTTCTAATGATACGAGTACTTGTAATGATGCAGAAATATGTTAAGATAATAAGCATTGATGAATATGAGGATGTTCCATCAAATAATGAAAATGCATTAAAGAAAGCCATGGTTCCGAAAATGTATTTCTAGAGTGTTTTTAGAGTTACCTTTCCAGAATAAGTTTAGTCATAAAAATGGGGTTTGACTTAAAATGAATGAATTGTATGTGTGTGAGGTGCGTCCGGAAATGTATTTCCAAAATCCGGGAGTATTTTTGAAATTTCACGAGGTGCGCTAGAAGGTTATGGGGTGCATTAAGAAATTCTCATTTTTTTCATCATCGCAGCTCATTTGTTTTTTTTAAATCTTGGTATCCGGACCTTGCCACTGACTAATCCAAGAGGATCAATTCCACTGTAGGATTCGAGCTCAAGACCTTGAGAGGAGCACACTCTCAAGACCCAAATCTTCACCACTAGACCAGCCCTTAAGGTTATCACAACTCATTTGTTACTCACGCATTTTATAGATATTTTTAAAATAACCTTCAATTATAAATTTTAAAATTTGGACGCACTTCAAATGCAAATTATCTATTGAGATTGGAAATTACTCTCAAAGTAAGATCTTACAAAATTCTGGAGATTGAAATTGGGACGCGCCTAAAAGATCACATCCATATTGGAATTAGGAACCATAATTTTTAAACTAGTCTGAATTTCAATCTCTAGACTAAATCCGAACTTTAGAATTCAAACGCTTCTATTTATGTGATTTGCGTCTTTCCCTTTCCCTTCACATTTTCATTTCTACAAAAGAGCAAAAGTAGAGAATACGGAGAGACGGAGTTAAAAGCGATTACGAATCAATCTCTCCTCATTTTTAAGTCTTCTCACAACTTCTAACCATCCCATTGAAACTTATCACATCTCTACTCCACTCCATTGAACTTATTTGAAGCTTCTCTCCATTGCTTTGTAATTTGCTCAATCTCTTTTCTTTATTGATTTCACATGTATGCATTACTTAAATAGACTATAAGTCAGATAGTTTAGACTTAAATGCAATAGAAATCTTTGTTATGATTGTCCCGAACTTCCTTGCATTGTGTTTTTGAGCATTATAGCTTATAGGGTTTATCTATTTTGTTCCCTATCCTCTAATTATGGGATGCATGTAGTCCAAATTGTACAATCCGAAACCTTAATATAGAGATCGAAATCTGGATTCACATGTTATCTCATTTTTAATTTGGCATCTTGTATCTATTTCGTGTTATGGAATCTCTCTATTGTGCTTGTTTGATTGTAGAGAAATGGTCTAACAACTAGGACAGACTGAGACATGGTAGAGTGTCCCAACTTGCTTTTATTCGCATAGAGAAAGCAAGACCTCCGTGACATGCTATTGGAGAGACTTCTTTTGTTGGTAAGGGATCTTCTTCACGGGTTCATGGGTCTCCGACACCATCTTCTCAAATTAATGTGTCTGCTGCTGCACCAAATGCCCTTCATACCTTTCATTACAAAAAAGTAACATGTACTCATATAGTGCTAATAGTATTAAAAAGTGTTTTAATTAAATCTCTAGTAACGATGAATTCCAATCCTTAAGCCCTTAGCCAACACAATATTCAATTACATAAAATCATCCACAATAAAATCACTAGTACTCCATGAAATACTTAGTGGTTCAAGGTTCATAATAGTTTCGCACAACACCTCATTATTCTTATCATTTGAAATCTCTTCACTAAAAATAAATTGTGTAGGAACAATCAAATTTTGATCAATCCCTATACTTGTTGTTGAAGTACCCTTTGGTGGTCCCAAGTTAAGCCTATCAGATTCACCATAGAGTCTTTTTGCCTTTTTTTACTTCTGATTCCATTTTCATCGTTGATAACTATTGTTGTAGCAACCTTTGCTATTATAGTAATATAAATAATATATATTATTTTGTGAAGTATAGTAAGAAATATATTGAGTGAGTGGGTGAATAATGTGTGAGTAACGGAGAGAGTGGCACTTGGAGAATGGATACTGACTGATGGCAATCAACAAGGGACACACGTCTTAACTGGAAATGTTATTTTATATATTTATTTAAGAGGACAGAACGTCAAAACGGCTGGATTTTTTAAAATCAAAAGAGGGCATAAGTCCATGATATAAAAGAAAAATAGGTACATAAAAATGAGGGAGACTTAAGCCAAAACATCAAACCTAACAAATGCGATAGCTAGGAAGACCTTTCTTATTGTTATTGAAATCTATAGCTACATTGAAATGTATACCATTCGACCATGTATAGTTAGAAACTACCAAGCTTAAGTTAGCTAGCGTATCTGCAGAATGATACATACTCCAATCCTCTATATGTTGTTTTTTTTGGCAAAATACACAATACAAAAAATTACTATTAGTAAATCTGAAATTATATATATGTTTCTTCATCTAACAATTTTTTCTAAAGAAATGTAAATCATTGATAAAGACTCCAATCCTCTAAAATGCAATCAGAGCGCTTCTATCAAATACTTTTCAAATGTATCAATAAAGAATATGATTGAATAACTGCACCAATTTTAACAAATAAAAACTTCAATCCTACTCCACCTAAAGATGTTGATGAGATTAAATAATACCTCGATTGCCGCTATATTTCACAGTGTGAAGCGTGTTGGCGAATTTTCTCTTTCTCCATTCATGGAACAAAACGAGCTGTCCAATTTTTTTTTTCATTTATTGTGTCAATATCCTATATACTTCACCGATTATGAGCGCGTTAATGATATTCTAATCAAACTGAGTGTTACAGAGTCAATATTTACTTCATGGTTTGAGGTTAACAAAAAGTATCCTGAAGCAGACAACTTACATATGGCCAATTTGTCATAAAATTGGTCTAAGTGAAAAGAACAAGAATGTGGAATCAGAGAAAAATAGGATTTACAATTGGAAGATTAGTATGGATTCCTCAAAGTACATGAGAACTTTATTATCTCCGAATGATGCTTAATGAGGTTAAAGGCCCTCAAACTTATGAAAATTTCAAAGTATTAACATATGTCTGCATTAAACATTCTTAGACGCGTGCTTTGCAATGGAATTTCTTGGAGATGATTGGGAATACATGGTCGCTATACAAAAAGCAAGTTTTTGGGGTTTGGAAATCTTTTTGAGGAAGCTTTTTGTGACTATGATATTGATAGGTTTTGTGAATAGACCTGGCCAGGTATGGTCCAAGACTAAACATTTGTTAAGTGATAGAATTCTTCTTCGTCAAAGATTTCTTGCCAAAAACAAAGATATTAACATCTAAAACACCTTTCATTCACCATTTATTGATTTATATAACTCATCCTCACGAATTTTCTTTCTTTTGAAGATCTGATCCTAACAGAGGAAGAGAGAACATATTAACACTTTTTGAAATTGAGAACTACCAGCAAGCCAACGTAAAATCACTTAATGATTTTGGTTCAATACCGAAACCTAAAGGTTATGTTCGCAAACCAACTCAGTAACAGGCTCATTTATGAATAAAAGAACACCCCAAATGCGGACTAAAAGATGAATATATCAATCTCTTCAACTCTTTGACAAGTAATAACATAATTACACTTTTTACATTATTGTTTACACAAATGTTGATAAAGTGTACAAAATATCAACAGATGAATAGAGAGCTATTTTCCATAAGATTACATATCCAGTCAATAAGAAAAAAGGAGTATTTTTTCTGAATGGTTATGGAAGAACAAGCAAAAAAACTTATGTGGAAATCCCTTGCAGCATCTTTTCGACCCAAAGGGGATATAGTATTAACTATCACAAGTAGCATAATTACTTCTTTGCTATTACCCAGAAGAATAAGGACACATTCCAAGTTCAAAATCCCAGTTCCTACAATAGACAACTCAACATGCAATATTAACGAGGAGAGAAAACATGCCGAATTGTTAAGACAAACCAAATTGAATATATTGGATGAGGTACTGATGGCTCACAAATACACTTTTGAACATAGTCACACAATTCGCAATTCGCTCCGGTACGTGGTACGAATTCGGGTACGCGGTTCGCAACTCTCAAAGAATTAGGTACGCAGGGGGTATACAGAGTCGGTACGCTATTTGGGTTCGTGGTACGTTCGAAAATAATAATCGGTGCATTAATATTAAAAAATGGGTTAGAAATAAAATAGAAACTTTAAAAATATTACTACCATTAATAAAACTAGTAACAAACCCGTGCGTTCACACGGGTTCTGATACGGGACGCGCATTTATTTCAGATATATATTTTTTAATAAAAAAATGTTTGGTTAACCGTGAAAAATAATAATTGAATGTATTAATAAAATTAATTTTTTATCATTAACTTCATGTCCCTTTAATAGTCAATATTTTGATCAATAACTTCATGTTCCCGTGTACGAATATTAGTTTGATCAATAACTTCATATCCCCGTGTACCTTTATAAATATTTTGATCGGTAACTTCATGTCCCATTAATGATCAATATTTTGAACAGCAACTTCATGTCCCGTTAATATTCACTATTTTGATCCATAGCTTATGTTCCCGTGTACAAATATTAGTTTGATCAATAACTACATGTCCCCGTATATCTTAAAAAAATATTTTGATCAGTAACTTCATGTTTAGTTAATAATTAATATTTTGTTCAATAAATTCATGTTCCCGTATACAAAAGGTTTAATCATCATTTTTCTTTAGTCATCGTTATCTTGAAATATTATATTTTCTTTTTGGTTCATATATAATTGTCCAATCACACTTAATATTTGTACAATCATTTTATATATTATGTTCTTTTTTAAAAAAACTTACATTTAACTTAGTTAAAATGTGTTCTCATAATTAAAAAAAATATTTTTATATGAAATACATTGCGTTTTATTTTTCATATTTATTTTATTTTTATTATTAACAATTTTAAAATTTAATGAAATATTAATAATTATTTTAGAAATATTATTCTTAATTATTTGTTAAAAAGAGATAAGTGAATGTAATTAATATAAGGTGCAGAAAATATTATAGTGATATATGTGTTTGAATTGATGTGACTCGGCGAGTGGACCAAATGATTACACAAGTAAATTGCAATTTAAAAACAATTTATCTAGGTTTGTTACTGTAAAATTTTTGTATCAAAGATCATTAATAATAAACAATATTTGATGTTTCAACTGCTACATCACGTCTAAGAATGGGTGACAATAGATGAAACATCTTCTTGTTTGTAATTTGGATAGTCCAAATGAACATATACTGGTGGATTTGTAAGAAAACTAATAATAGCATCCAAAGTTCCATATATTAATTTTAATTAAATATTAATTGTACTTTTTTATATATTATTTAAATAAAGTGACAAATATTTTTATTTAAAATAAAAGTTGCATAATTATGGTTGTCAGTCACATTATCTTTATTGAATAGCATGAGATCTTTTAAAATAGTCTCAAAATCTCTGCTCCATTGTATTTTCATCTTTCAATGTTGGATAAGAGATGTATTTTCATCTTTCAATGTTGGATAAGAGATGTTATGCTTTTGATGTGAAATGACATAATTGCTTCTATCACTTAACTCTACTATTAAATATTCACAAAAGTAACAAAAATTGTATTTTCTTATATATTAATTTCTTTTTAAAATCTAAAATTGCAAAAAATATTTATTAAAAATAATCTGTTATAAAATTATTTACTTAAATGAGAATGTTTGTTGGGTAAGTTTATTCTACCACAAAAATCATTGGCCTTAAATTATTTTATGTTTTTAAATTAAACTAAATAAAAAATTATATAAATAAAATTTAATGTTTGTCTTTATGTGATAATTTTGAAGAAACAATCTGCTTCATCATATTAAAAAAAATTAATTATCAAATTTTATATTCTCTTAGTTTGTGTGCCAAATAAAAAGATAAATATAACTATTAATAGTTTAATATCTTTCAGCCCTTATTAAATTTTATTTATTATAAATTTATTAAATAGGAACCTGTTAATAATAATAATAATAATAATAATAATAATAATAATTAAAACATATTAAATTACACTAAGAGTGTTGTCGTTAAAACACTTCAATTGGTGAATAAGACAATATTAAAATGTTCTTAAATATTAATCATCATACATCTATGGTTTAACTATAAATTTTTTTTTACATTTAATTTTTAAAAAAAAATCTCAAGTTACATGCTAGTATTAGTTTACAAAAAATCTATATCAAATCAAGAAATAAAGTTATCGGAATATGTTATTTAATTTTATGGGTAAACTTTAAAGCAAATATATTTTTTTTCTTAAGTTGTTATAATATGAAAATCTATTTAATTATTTTTTAAAATAAACTTCTTATATATATATATATATATATATATATATATATATATATATATATATATATATATATATATATATATATATATATATATATATATATATATATATATATATATGGGTGTGTTTTTTTTTTAATTTTATTCCTACTCATTTCTCTATCTTGGAATTCTTTTTTTTTTTTCAAATAAAAAGAAGAATTTTTATGGATAGAAAAATAAAAAAGGAAGAGATTTAATTTTTATTTTAAGTAGATTGTAGAAGAAAGAGATGTTATTAGGTAGAAGAAGAGAGAGAGAGAGAGAGAGAGAGAGAGAGAGAGAGAGAGAGAGAGAGAGAGAGAGAGAGAGAGAGAGAGAGAGAGAGAGAGAGAGAGAGAGAGAGAGAGAGAGAGAGAGAGAGAGAGAGAGAGAGAGAGGAAAGTATGCTATAATAGGGAAAGAAAAAGTAGCCTTTAAAATTTGGATTTTTTTAATTTAAAAAACACAGCAACATGCAATTGGAACATTAAAAGGTGTTGGAAGATTTGTGTAGAGTTGAAGCAATGTAAACAGACATCCCACGTGGCAGGCCAAAAGAGTAGCAAGGACAGATTGGTCATTTCCAGAACAGTTTATTTTCTTATATTGTAGATTTAACTAATTCAAAAATTAAAATCTAAAAATACAGAGTATGCTGTAACAATTTGAGTCCCACATCGGAAACACATATAGTATTGAAAGTAAAATTACTTTATAAATGTAAAACTTCCGCAGGAATTAAGGCAAAGCAGTCATGCAAAGCTTGCCTATGTGGGGCATCCTATGCTTGCAATTAAATAGTTTAAATATTCATATTTTAGCTGAGAGCAAGCTCTATGTGGGGCTATGCATAACTAGCAATTAGTTCAAACATTTAAGCTTTATCATTATTTTAACCGTTTCCTTGGTACGTTCAAAATTTCCGAATTCAAGGAAAATTTTAGCGAACCGGTACGTGCGAATTAATTCGTGGTTCGCAGGGGGTGCGAATTAATTCGTGGTTCGCAGGGGGTACATGCGAATTATGTAACTATGCATTTGAAACCCTTGATCGTACATGCGAATTATGTAACTATCCTTTTGAAACCCTTGATCGTACCCTTAGAGATGTCATGAGTGAAACAAGCAACTCAACATCGAATTTTGAAGGCTTAACATCGAGTTTTGAAGGCTTGGTGACAGGTTTGGGGGGGAATTTTTGTCAAATACTTCATGTCATCCCACGTTGTTTTACATATAGGACCACTGTAAAGTATTAACACGAAAATGAGACTTCATAATTATTCTCATGGTACCAATGCAGAAATGGATTCTTAAACTGGATGAGGGTAAATTTTCTGAGCCTAATGACAGAAATGCCGAAATTGAAATTTTTCCTGAACTGTTGATTCAAAGAACAGACCAACCAATTGCACTTATTATTCAAAGTACATATTCTGGTCTACTCGATAATTACTTGAATATAAATTTTCTTAAGGCAAGAGGAATATTAGTTTCTACTATTGAGACAGTTGACGAAATCAATGAATATGTCTTGGGTCTTGTTCCTAGTATATCACTACTCCAAACACTTATTTCATATAAGCTTCTACACTAAATTTTATTATCCTTCTAAAACACTCGTTATCAATTTCAAATGATAAATTTTAAACAAATTATATATGCAGGTGGTGGAAAGGTTTATGTGATTTCAAATTCAGTCGATAAATCTGATGTAAGCAATCCCTCGACCTATGAAGTCATAACAACGAAATTTCTTAATTCACTTAGGACACAAGGCTTACCAAATCAAATCATCAAATTGAAAGTTGGAACTCTAATCATGCTTTTGAGAAATTTGGACCAAACCGGATGGTTTTATAATGGTACCAGATTAATAGTCATCAAATTTGTTGATCATATATTAGAGGCAAAAATGATGTTTGGAACTCACGACAGAAATGTTATTTACATTCTCAGAATAACAACCTCACCTTCACAGTCACCTTGGCCGTTTAAACTATCAAGAAGGAAGTTTATGAATATTTCTTACGCAATGACCATTAATAAGTCAAAAGATCAATCCCTCGATTTTGTTGAGCTTTATTTGCCTTATTATGTCTTCATTCGTGGCCAGTTATACGTTGAAGTTTCAAGGTCAAGAATAAATAAGGAAAGAAAGTTTGGATACATGATGAAAAATCATATCAAATTACCACAACAACTAATGTTGTATATAAAGTTTACAAGATTAATGGTTAACCTATTGTCGATCTGCAGAACCAGAGGTTTTTTCACTTCGACCACCATCTCTTCTAACACATATATGATCCAAATTTCTTGTCATGCAACATGGATCCTGTTATATGTTTATCCTCACATGACGTTAATCGCACCACATGTTACTTTATCGAGCACCATGAGATTGGGGCACCACATACTTGAAAGAAATATTCAATTATGCTTCTTCGATCTTCCTTATATGCACATTGATCAGCATCTGAATAGCCAGAAATAGTAGCTTCATTGCTTTTAGAATCATATAGAAACATAATTCTACAGTTTATCGATCCTTTTAAGTATCTCAAGATTCTTCTTGCAGCCTTCATGTGTGACACCCTTGGTTCACTCATGTATATGCTTAATAATTCAACTAAGAAACCTATATCATGACGACGGTTGCACATATACCTTAGAGATTCGACAATTTGTTTGAACCAAGTGACATCAACCTTGTCTTCCTCTCAATGCTTCTCGAGCTTCAAATTTTGTTTGACAGGTGAGGATGTAGGATTCAAATCATTCATTTTGAATCTCTTGAGTATTTATTTAAAATATTTTTTTTGATGTAACACCATACCTAGCTTCAACATTTGAAGTTCCATGCCTAGGAAATAAGACCATTTTCTCAAATCCAACATTTCAAATTTCCTCATCATCAGCTCTTTGAACTTCGACAAATTCTCCATACTATTTTCAGTTACCAATAATTCATCGACATATAAATACATGATGGTTATATATTATGCCACAACCTGGACATAGACAATGTAATCATACTTGCATTTGACAAATCCGTATTCGACTAAGTATGAGTCAATTTTCTTGTTCCATGTCCTAGGTTCCTGCTTGAGGCCATATAGCTCTTTGTGAAACTTGTACACTTTGCTTGCTTCCTCATGTATCACAAACTCAGTAGGTTGGGTGACATATACCTCTTCATCTAAAGGATCATTCAAAAATATTGATTTCACTTCTAAGTTAAATGTCGACCAACCTTGCATACATGCCAAGGCTACCACCAATCTAACAGTCTCCAATCTTGCGATTGGTGCATATAATTCAGAGTATTCGAGTTCTGCTATCTAAAGAAATCCTCGAGCTACTAATCTTTCCTTAAGTCTTATTATCGACCCACCAGCATTGTGGCTTAACTTGAACACATACTTCACTTCAATAGATTTTGTGTGTATTAGAAATTCGACTAACTCCTATGTGTTGTTTCTTTCAATTGCTTGTAACTTTTTTACCATAGCTGGCTTCCACTGTTTATTCTTTAGAGCTTCAATATAGTTGATTGGTTGACACCTGCAAGTAAAGTGAAATGAACTAATTCTTCATTTGGTGTGACTTCATCATCATCAACCACTACATAGTTTTTAAGTCTTATTGTAGGAACTATAGTTCTTTGAGTTCTTTGGCTTAGGCTAGCCACACCCTCATCGACTTCTACTTCGACTGTGACGGGATTGTCAGCAACTGCTTCAACTTCGATCGGAGTGTAATCGACTAGAATTTATTTGTCGATCCATAACACATCAAAGGCTTGTTAATTACATCATAAGAATTCCAATCCTAATTGGAAATTTTATCAATTACAATATCTCAGTGCATCACTATATTTTCATTAATTGGATTAATAAACCTGTATGCACCTGTTTTATGATATCCTACTAGAATCATAGGTTCACTTTTGTCATCAAGCTTTCCTTCTTCTTGCATCAGAAACACGATTATAACAAATAAAGTCAAGCACCTTCAGATGACTTACTGATGGTTGTTTTCCACTCCAAGCTTCTGCAGGAACTTTGTTCTTTCTTTGTAGGATACCTATTCAATATATAGACAACAGAGGTGGCTGCTTCACCCCATAAGGATTTTGGAAGATTTTTCTGTTTCAACATGCATCTCTCCATATCCAATGTCGTCCTATTTCTTCTTTATGTTATTCCATTTTGTTGAGGAGTATAAGGAACAGTTACCTCGAGATCAATACCATGTTGTGCATAGAATTTTTCAAATATCTTGGATGTGTATTCGCCACCTCCATCTGTTCGCAGAACCTTGATCTTGTTTTCACTGTGGTTTTTGACAAGCATCTTGAATCTCTTAAAGATTTCAAATACTTCCTTCGTTCGCTTAATCACATAGATCCAAAGCTTTCGAGTATACGCATTAACAAATGAGATAAAATACCTATTTTCACCAATGGTATGCTCCTCAAACGGATGACATACATCTGAATGTACAACTTTGATTATGCAGGAGGATCTCATTAGCATAGTCGAAACAAAATACTTTCTGGATTGTTTCGCTACTAAGAAACCTTCGCAGAGTTTGTTGGGCATCACAAGACTTGATATGCCAGTTATTATATCTTGAGTGATCAGTTGATTGAGTGACCTAAAGTTTAGATGACCAAACGTCAAATGCCACAACCAACTATTCTTGTAGTCGACAACTGTTTTCAGACATTGTACCTCAGTCGAACTGATCATGATCTTAAATGTCTTATTCTTCGACAGAGGATATTTCAAGACCAAACTATTTTGAGTGTCGAACAGTTCCAAGGCTCCACCTTTCATAACCACTAAGAACCCTTTTTTGACCATTTGTCTAATACTTAGCAGATTGCACTTCATTCCATGTACATATAGTATATCTTTGATCATAGTTTTTTCTCTATTATTTTGTTGAATAACTATGTTTCCAGTACCTTCTGCTTGCAACAAGCTATTATCAAGAAGTCTAACCTTGCTCTTCTCTGACTCGTTGAAATCTTCCAACCACACTTTCTTTGGTGTTGACATGGTCATTTGTAACCACAACCATAACTACCATATCTTCATAATCATCTGAATCTTGGTGTGCAAGGTTCGCTCCTTCGTCCTTGCCTTTGGTTGCCCTCTTGTCTTTCTTGTACCAAAAATTCTTAGCCAGGTGATCCCACTTTTCACAATTATAGCACTGCACACCCTTTTTCTCTTCTTTTTCTTTTTTATAGGAGTTTTCTTCTTCTTTTTTCGAGGATTCAGAAGCCCTATCATTGACCTTATGCTTTTGAGAGTTCGACCAAGACTTCTTGCTCTTAGTCTTGTCTACTTTACCTTTGAACTTGTTGGAACCACCATGTCTGAGCCTATAGTGTTTGAATCGAATCTTAAACCCCTTTTCTTCCGACAATCCTCATCTCATGTGCCTCGAACGAACCAACTAAATCTTCCAATTTTAGGGTTTCAAGATTGTTGGATTCTTCAATAACTACGAAAACATGATCAAAACGTGTCAGTAAGGGTTTCACCACAACTTTTTATTAGATGAACAAGAGTCTGCACCTTCGACACATAGCCTGCAATCTTTTCTTCTTCTCTCATCTGCAGTAATTCATACTGCCTTTGCAGTGTCTACAAATTGACAGTTTTAATCTTCTCACCTCCTTCTTAATACTTGACAAAAAATTCCCATGCCTCCTTCGCCGATTCAACATGAGAAATCCGATCAAAGTTTTCCGCATCTACCGCCGACTAGATATAATACACAACCTTGCAATATTTCTTCTTCACACCCTTGTGAATGACTCTCTGAGCATCGGTTACATTTTTAGCAAGCTTAGGGACGTCATTGTTGACCACTTCTAGGTTTCATGGAAACCGAACAAAGATTGCATTTGTTTTCTCCATCAGGTCCAATCTTTACCGTCAGGAATTGAAAGAGAATTCAAAATGCCATTGGTATCATTCATCTCTGCAGCACCCGCGATTCACGGTCCCTAAAAACACGACCTCAATGTGAAGTTCTTGAAAACACGATCAAGAAACGAACTGCAAATTCGAGATACCAATTTGTTAGTGCGTGAGACACTATGGGTGAGATAATGAATGAAAAAGAAGTATTGAAAATAAAATTTATTTTTGAATGTATATTTAAAATTGAATTATATATATATATATATATATATATATATATATATATATATATATATATGAGAAAATGGGTGATGCACTGACAGTGTAAAAAAGTTTTACACTGTCAACCAATCATGACCATGTATCTTACCAAGTCATACTGTTATTTTTAAATTACTGAGATGACATGGCAGAATGATATATTTTCATTGGATGACAGTGTAAAACTTTTTGACACTGTCAGTGCATCACCATTAAACTATATATATATTATATATATATATATATATATATATATATATATATATATATATATATATATATATATATATATATATATATATATATATATATATATATATATATATATATATATATATATATATATATGAGGAGGGTTATATTGACTCCAAGAGTAAGTTATAATAACTTACTCCACATCTTGACCATTAATTCTTGGAGTCAATATAACCCTCCTCAATATATATATATATATATATATATATATATATATATATATATATATATATATATATATATATTTTGGGTTTTTATTTAGATTTCACAACTTGGATTATGTTTCAACCCTCGTAGAGTTAATTGAATAACCCTCATTATTAATAGCATTTTCTTCATTTAATTTGGGTAAGATGTCCAACTGTCCAGCCCTATATTGTTGTACTAAAAGATTGTTAGTTATTATAATTCTAAACAGCTCTAACGAGCTTCAGCTGGAAGGAATGAGGCCAAGTTGGTAGCTGCCAAAGCTTCACGGGTCACTTCGCTTTCTCGTTAATTTATATAACTGATGGTTGGTGACTTGGTGTGCTGTGAGATTGAACCTTTACAAATTTATGAGTAATTCCGAAACACATATAGTTAGGTGCTGTTTGCTGCTCGTGTATATATATTTGTACAATTGATAAACAGAAATTCACATGATCTTTCACTTGTTTCAGATACGTACCTTTGCTTTAAAGCCAGTTCACTTAACACTGGATTGCTCTCAACCAATTTGCAAAAGCATGGAACAATAAATCTGATTTTGAGAGTATATATACTACATCAAGTGAAAAAAAAAATAAATAGAATATACTTTCAGTAAAAATAAAATCAATAATTTTTCGGAGGATTTCTTGGAATTTAATTCGTAATCTCGCGGATAGTTCCAATCTTCCTTGGTGTATTTTAGGAGATTTCAACGATATTTTCTCGCCTGATGAAAAAAAAGGAAGAGTGGACAAACCAAACTGGCTTATCAGTGGCTTTAGACAAGCACTTCAAGATGCGGCTTTGGTAGATATCCTCATGGAAAGGTCCGCGTTCACGTGGTTCAAAAGTTTAGAAATGGTAAGAGCTGTCGAAGAAAAGTTGGTTAGAGCTATGGCAAATAACAGTTGGTGTGGGTTGTTTCCAAATGCTAAAGTAAAAAATTTAACGGCTACCACTTCGGATCATTACCCCATTCTTCTTTGTTGTGATTCGTCTTCATCTCATGTTATGGCTCGGAAAGGTTTCATATTCCAGAATGTGTGGTTGACGGAGCCAGGCTTTAGAGACTTTGTTCAAGAGAGTGGCGTAGTGGTGGTGGAGAATATGACAGCATTATGGATAAAATGGAAGCATGTGGAGAAAGCTTGTTACAGTGGAGTAAAGACAACAGTAATAAAACTAGAAATGAAATAGAGATCATCAGTAGGAAAATTAACATTGTAAGACAGCATGTTGGAGGAGATAATATTAATTATTTCACAGCTCTTAAACGCCGCATGAACACTCTTCTGGTTAAAGACGATATTTTCTGGAAACAAAGAGCAAAAGTGCACTGGTATAAGGATGGTGATTTAAATACGCGCTTCTTTCATATTTCAGCCTCTACTAGGAAGAAAGTTAATACAATTCGATCGCTCACAAACGATAATGGGGAAGTTATAAGTTCGCCGGAAGGGATGTGTAAATTAGCTCACGATTACTTTCTTGAATTATTTCAGAAGAAGCCAAGTTCTCGGGACCGGGTTCTTCAAGCTATTAGCACAACCATTTCTACTGAATATAATGATATGTTGACTAATCCGTTTAATATTGCTGAATTTAAAGAGGCTATTTTCTCTATGCAAGCTGATAAAAGTCCGGGTCCAGACGGTTTTCATCCCGGTTTCTACCATCAGTTTTGGGATTTATGTGGGGTTGAAATTTTCAACGCTAGCTGCTTATGGCTTGAAAGCGGTATTTTTTCTGAAAAAGCTTCATTCGACAAATATCACTCTTATTCCGAAAGGAGAATCCCAATCTACCATGAAAGATTAGAGACCGATTGCTCTCTGCAATGTTCTGTATAAAGTTATAGCTAAAGTTCTCGCTAATCGGCTTAAGAGAGTCCTCGACAAATGCATTTTTGATAACCAATCGGCTTTTGTCCCGGGAAGATCTATTTTGGACAATGCCATGGCAGCCATTGAGGTAGTCCATCATATGAAGGCTAAGACAAGAGGTAAGGCTGGTGACATAGCTCTTAAACTTGATATTAGTAAAGCTTATGATAGGATTGATTGGGACTACCTTAATGATGTGTTTTCTACTATGGGTTTCTGTCAGAAATGGATTGGGTGGATTATGCTTTGTCTGGAAATTGTTAATTATTCTGTGGGTGTGAACGGAAAGTTGGTAGGTCTGATTGTTCCGGGTCGGGGTTTGAGGCAAGGTGATCCTTTGTCCTTGTATTTGTTTATTTTGTGCTTTGAAGGTCTTTCACCCCTTATTAAACAAACAGAAGCGCGAGGGGATATTCACGGTGTCAAAATTTGTAAGAATGCTCCAATTATCTCTCATTTACTATTTGTCGATGATTGTTTTCTTTTCTTCAGAGCAGCTATTAGCAAAGCAAATATGATGAAGGGTATTCTTACCACTTATGAAGAAGCCTTCGGTCAAGCTATCAATTTCCAGAAGTCCGAATTCTATTGTAGTAGAAATATAGATTCTATTCTTAAAAATCTTATGGCTGACACGTTAGGAGTTCAACAAGTTTTGGGTACAGGGAAATACCTTGGAGTTCCCTCTATGATAGGAAGAAACAAGAAAGCTACTTTCAAGTTTGTCAAAGATAGAATTTGGAAGAAAATAAATTCTTGGAGTAGTCGCAGTCACTCGCAAGCAGGTAGGGAAACACTCATAAAATTTTTCCTTCAATCTATTCTGACATATATTATGAGTATTTTCTTACTTCCTTCCTCCTTGAGTGATGAAATTGAGAAAATGTTGAATTCGTTCTGGTGGGGTCATAAAAGAGGTTGTGCTAAAGGTATACATTGGTTATCGTGGGATAGGCTCTCTATGCCTAAGAATGTCGATGGTATGGTGTTCAAAAATCTAAGTGCTTTCAATTATGCCATGTTAAGTAAACAAGCTTGGAGTCTCATTACTAATCCTAACACTCTGGTTTCGCGCCTGTACAAAGCTAGATATTTTCCGAATTGTGCTTTTCTTAAATCAGATATTGGACATAATTCGAGTTATGTTTGACGTAGTATCTGGAGTGCTAAATTTATGGTGAGAGGAGGTTATAAATGGAGTATTGGTACGGGCGAGTGCATCTCGGTTTGGGATCAAAACTGGTTACATGATAGCTTGGCGGTTACTAATATGTGGCCAGATAATCCGATGGTGGTAAATCTAAAAGTTTTAGATCTTCTTAGTCCGATGGGTAAACAGTGGAATTTAAATGTGATTCATCTGTTAGTAGGCGGAGGAGTGGTGTAGAAAATTGTCAACACTCCTTTATTCTAAGCGGTCCACGAGGATAACATAGTTTGGAAGCTTGGAAAGAACGGCATTTTTTCTGTGCGTTGTGCTTATCGTTATTGTATTAACGAAGCCATTGACACCTTTCATCTCCTTATCAATGAAAATTGGGATTTAACTTGGAAGATGAAGATTCCTCCAAGAATCAAGAACTGTCTTTGGCATTTATGTAGGTAGGGATGGCAAAGCGGGCGGCCCGCCCCGCTCTGTCATATGCCCGCCAAAAAAAGAGCGGGGCGGACATGCCCGCCAAATTAAAATGGGCATGAAAACCTAGCCCGCCCCGCCAAAAAAAGAGTGGGACGAGCATGCCCGCCAAATTAAAATGGGCATAAAAACCTAGCCCGCCCTTCCAAAGTAGCGGGTTGGCAGGCGGCGGGCTTGCCCGTCTATTTATTTATTTATCATTTTTTAATAGATTATTATACTTTTTTACATTTTAATTAGATTTTTCACATAGTTTTTAGAACAAGTTTTTTATAAAGTAGCTTTTAAACAAATTTTACTTAAAAAATATTATATATATTCATAAATAAATGTATAAAATAAAATTATTAAGGATTAGAAATACTAGAATTAATTTTTAAAAAGTGGATTTTGACGGAACGACGGTTTTGGCGGGCGGCGGGGTTTGGCGGGGCGGACTTAGGCGGGCGGCGGGCCTAAAATCTCAACCCAACCCGCCATTTTTTGGCAGGTGCGCGGGTCAGTCCGGCGGGCCACGGCCCGTTTTACCACCCCTATATGTAGGAATTATGTGCCTACTAGAACGCGTCTCATTTACAAAGGTGTCGGGTGCCCTGATAGTTGTGTGATTTGCGGGAATGGTTTTGAGAATAATAACCATTTATACTTTTAGTGTCCCAAGAGTATCGTCTACTGGGAAAAAGTAGGACTATGGCACATTATTCAGCAGCTGGTCAGTAATGGTGGAGATTTTGTTTCTGTTGTGTTTTCTTTTTTGCAGGTCTCTAATCATGAAAATCAGGCGGTCTTTTCAACTATTATGTGGAGTATCTGGAAAAGTAGAAACAATGCTCTCTGGAACATAGTGTCTGCCGTAGAGCAACCTACAACTATTACTAAGTGGTGTAAGTCACCCTATGGTCGGCTAAAATGTAATATTGATGCATCTTTTTCTAATAACAAGGTCGATATAGGTGCCTGTATCAGAAACGATGATGGGATGTTTATTGCAGCTAGGACATATTGGTTTTCACCTATTACTGATGTTGATATTGGCGAGGCTCTAAGTCTCTTGGATGCTATTAAGTGGATATTGGATATGGGCTATGATAATGTGGATTTCGAGTCGGATTCTAAAATTGTAATGGATAGTGTGAATATCCCTAAGCCAAACTACTCAGATTTCGGCGCCATTACTCGAGTCTGTTATCAGCTCCTGACTCACTCTATAACTAGGAACTTTCATGTTAAGTTCATTAGAAGACAGGCTAATGAGGTTGTTCATGCTTTGGCTAAGGCGGCTCCATTTCATGCTAGTTCTCATATTTTTAATGATGTACCTACATGTATTCACAATCTTATTTTTAATGAAATGGTTTAGTTTCTTGCTGTCAAAAAAAAATTGTCAAACAATTGTAACATTTAAATCTTTAAAGATATTCAATTTTTATTACTTCTTTTTTTATTAGCTGCTCATGAATGATTGTGTTGAACTTGATCATATATTTCTTTTTTTACATTAGCAATGTATAACAATTAAGCTAATGAAGATCCATAAATGATTTTAATAAATTAATCACAATTTTTTTACAAAGTTTGTCGTGTCTACCGCAGAATGAATACAAAATGCTGCCTTCCAATCATTCTTCTTAGCATTCTTGTGGGCGGTTCTCTGGACTTCGGCTGCATCATGAGCAAGCATAATAAATTCAATAGTAACCAATTATAGGGTTTCATGAAAGCCAAACAACGATTACATTTGTTTACTCCATCGGATCCAATTTTTGTCATCAAGAATTGGAAGAGAATTTGGAATATTGTCATTGTTATCGTTCATCTTTGTAGCGATTGATCAACAACCCACGATCCCGGAAACACGATCACCGTCGTGTGATTCTTGAAAACTCAATCAAGTGAAGGTTAAGGAAACAAAAAAGGGTTTGAATTGAGTTTCAAGAATGAAATTTTTTTACTACCCAACACAATCAAACAAAGAACTTAAAATAAAAATAATGAACATAATATTTTTATCTTTGTTCGCTGTTAACGAAGCTACCTCCAGTCCACCCGCCAAGGTGATTTCTCCTTCTCACAAGGGTTTAATCCACTATAACCAAACTTGATTACAACCACAAAGATCTACTGTCAATGTCTTCTTGAGAATTCTGATTATACACTAATCTCTCAAGGAATAACAGCTCAAAAGTTGAGATACAAAAAAGTGTGTTTACAAAGTTGCTTCTATAAAGCTAATTACACAAATGAAATACAATGATTAACACAAGTGTTTGAGAGAAAGTGTATGAACAAAATTTCCTTGATTGATGCTTTTCTATCACACAGAGTTTGAACATTTTCATTCAAAAGACTCTTTATAACAAGCAGATGGTTAAGGGACTTCTAGATCTTAAAGACCTTGAAGATAAGGCAATGATTGCTTGGTTGGAAAACAACACAGAGACAACATACCAAAGCAAGCCAACTGGAGGGCTACGAAGAAGCTTGAACTAATTCATTCTGACATCTATGGACCTATAACGCCTAAATCAAATGCTAGAAATAGGTACTTCATTACCTTCACTGATGATTACAGTAGGAAAACATGGGTTTACCTCTTACAAAAGAAGTCAAGAGCTTTAGATGCATTTAAGGGATTTAAATCCTTAGTTGAAACTGAATCTGGTTGTCTAATTCAATGCCTTTGAACTGATAGGGGAGGTGAATTTACATCATCTGAGTTCCAAGATTTCTCTAACAATCATGGTGTAAAAAGGCAATTAACTGCAGCCTATACCCCTCAACAAAATGGAGTGTATGAGAGAAAAAATAGAACGCTGCTGAATATGGTTAGAAGCATGATATCAACTAGAGGGGTACCTAAGAAATTATGGCATGAAGCTGTAAATTGGGATGCACATGTAATGAAAAGATGTCCTACACGTGTTGTTAAGGATGTGACCCCAGAAGAAGCTTGGAGTGGAGTAAAGCCTTCTGTGTATGATTTCAGAGTTTTTGGATGTTTACTCATGTTCATGTCCCGGATGTCCATAGAAGAAAGACGGATGGTAAAAGCATCAAGTGTGTTCTTCTTGGCATTAGTGAAGATTCAAAGGAATATAAATTGTATAATCCCATAGAGAGATAAATTGTTGATAGCAAAGATGTTGTTTTTTAAGAATCAAAGGGGTGGATTGGAACAAGTCAATTACATCCAAACAAGTTGATCATGTAAGTGATACTGAAGACACCAATGAAATTTAACTACATGATGACTGATCGTACCTGATCAGAAGAATCGTCGTAGGCTGCTCGGACTGGATCTTCTAGGAAGGAGAAAGGGGGGGTGTACCTGCAAGGTACTCCGATGCCAAAGTAAGTTGACGAGCAAAGGAGCGCAAGTACTAGCTAAGAGTGAGTAAGAATTGAATACCTGACCCTCTAATCAAAGAGGGTATATATAGCCCCCAGCGCTGGGCCATGATCTCGCTATTGGGTTGGATCCCCAAGCCCAACTAGGAGACTGCCAGGTTTCCTGAGCGGAAATATCGGAGGTGCGTGTATGCCCTCTGTCCTGGTTAACCGCTCCGAAGTTCCAGGGAGACGCGGTCTTTCAAGTGCCACGTGGAATCCGAGTTGTTCGGAGGGTTGAATATGAAGGAACCCTGCGTGGAGCAGAGTCCTCGGCAACATAGGTGTTTGCGGGGTCGTTAGTGCCGAGCATGTCGGGTGCCATATGCTCCGGGGATATAGGGCAGCCGAGCATGTCTAAGGTGGGCATCCTAGGTGCGTAGGAGGGTCGTAGAGGAACGTGGGCCTCTGAGGTTTATTGGGCCGAAAATCATATTGGGCCTAACCTTGGCCCAGTCCAGAACAGGAGCCCCCCAAGTCGGAGTTTTCTGGTCAAGAAGCTGTGACTTTACCTTATGCTCGGGCCGGGGATCCTCGGGAGATGCTCGATGAGATGGCTCCTCGTCAACCAGATGTGCTCGGAGGAACAGCCTGTGGAGGGGCGAAACGTCGCGCGTGGGCGACACGCGCTGACGTGGCATAGGTAATGATGGCCTAGGGTCTAGGAGGCGGCGCTTGTCAGGAGAGGTGACGCTTCGCCTTCCGAGCCCTTTCCCTATAAAAAAGGGGCGAATCCTCTCATTTGGAAGTTTCCCTCTCTTTGTTTACCTGCTCGGCATCAGACAGGCGCTCCTCGGAAGATACTCTTCCAGATTATTCAACATACTATTCGTCTGCCGAGAAGCTCATCCGGTCATCGTCATCATGTCTTCAAGTAAGTTCGCTTCTCTCTTCGTTGCTTTATTCATTTCCTTAGGGTTTGTGCGCTTTATTTTCGCGGTCGTCGTCGTAGACGTAGGCTGGAATCAACGAGCGATCGTTGTTTCCTCCTCGGGTTATCCAGGCGATGCCCGGGGGTTAGTATGGGTCGTAGGACCAGATGATGTGGCGTTGGGCCATCGTGCTTGTTCGGATGATTTTTCGTTGTCATGTCGCGTCATTTCGCGAGTCCTCGGCTGACGGGCGTCTTTCCTCGATGGGGGTTTAGCCGGGGGCTTCGCCGCTCCTGCTCTACCCTTTCGCTTGTATTGCGGTGGAAGGGTGGATTTGATGAACTGTCGAATTCACTTTCTCCCTTCTGCGTGCAGGTGAATCTGATTCGAGCGCTAGCTCGGAGTCCGGCTCGGGATCTGATTCGTCGTGGAGTAGCGAGTCGGATGCCTCAACGGCCACAAGTTCAGACGTCGAGATCACCGAGGATCAAAATGCGCCCTCTCTGGCTGATAACGACCATGTTGATTCTCCCGGCCCGGACGCCGAGGGAGGGGTCTCTCCAATGCCCTTGTTCAGTTACGAGTGCACGGTTGCGGCCGACTGGATAGCCGAGGAAGCCTTAACAGTCACTTCCAGATACACTGAGTCTCTAGATGGGGTCTTTACAGAAATCGAGGTTTTGAGAGAGGGCGAAGCGCCGAATTACCAAGTGACGTGCCCGTCTCAAGACGAGCGCGTATGCTCTCGGTTCAACGGGGATGGCTTTGCGATGTACGAGTACGTGTTCAAGGAGCTCGGCTTCCGACTGCCCTTCTCCGACTTTCAGAAATCGATGATGGCGTTTCTAAACCTGGCGCCGTCCCAATTGCATCCCAATGCTTTTGCTTTTATGCGAGCATTCGAGATTGTCTGTGATTATTTGGGTATTGGTGCCACGACCGCATTGTTCGGCCGGTGCTTTCGTGTTCAAAGACAGGCGGCAGACGGGCGGTATGGTTGGGTCTCGTTCAAGAATGCCGAGCGGAAGCTCTTCGGGATGTATACTGACTCTGTGAAAGGCTTCAAGGATCGGTACTTTGTTGTTCGTCCGCTCAGCCCGGCGGCTTACCACGACGTGTCGGATACCGTGGTCCTTCGTGACGCTGACGGGGAGTTAGTGAGGGGTGAGGACGGGCAGGTAGCAAGGGAATTCTGTACGAGGTTCCCGTTTTTCTGGTGGAAAGGTCACTTCTCGTCTCCCCCTAAACATTACGTTTGGGAAGATGGGGACCTGGACGAGCAAGACGCAGAGTCCTATTCGGTCCTATGCAAATATGTGGACAGCTTTACTATGTCCCGGTGGGTGACGAGGAATGGGAGTCCCGTATTGGACGAGAATGGTGTGCCGGTCGTGGAGCAGCGGCCTATTAATACTAAGGCTTTGCTATCTTGTCGGACTCCCGAGGAGACTCGGGCGTTGTTAGGTCGTGTCCCTTCGCTCTGCTTTTCTTTTTCCGCCCTGTGTTTTTGCTAACTTGTTTTACTTTTTCTTCGCAGATGCTATGCCGGAGAAGGAGGAGGCGATCCTGAAGATGGCTCTGGATGCGAAGAAGAATCAAAAGAAGAAGGGTCGGAGTGCTGGTGCCGGAGAGCATTCTGCCTCGGCAGGTTCTCCTCGGGTGAACGTAGATGAGTCGTCTCCCAAGAGAGGACGCCACGAGCCGTCGCACCTGGGTCCCGAGCGGGCCTTTGTATTGCCTCCCTGCTATAAGGATGGAGGCTACTTTGAGAAGTTCCCCCTGGCCATCGCTCCGGACGAAGCTCGTCGGATTGGTGAAATGGACTCCCCGTCACTTCAAAAACAGCTGGCGTGCGATAGTGCCGCCGTGATGAGGGTTTTGGGAATGGCTCAGGTGTTAGCCGCTGGTGGTTCGGGCTCGGCCGAGGCCGTGAAGAAGGCAGAAGCGGCCAAGAAGGTTGCCGAGGAGAAGATGAAAGTCATGGAGACGGACCGTAAGGAGCTGAAGAAGAAGATCGACTTGGCTCTGAAGCAGAGGGACGGGGAGATTGCGGAGTTGAAGAAAAAACTCGCCGACTCTCAGCTTGATTGGGCTCCTTCGGCGGACGAGTCCCCGGACGTGGCTGTGTTGAAGTCCAGGGTTGAGTTCGTGGAGAAGATTGAGAGCCTGAAGATAAGCTTGGCCGATATGGCTGAAGTTGGGTTCGATCGTGCTGTTCATCAATTGCGGCTTCTGAACCCAGGTTTGAAGGAGGAGAATATCGGCCTTTCTTCGAAGATCGTGGACGGCGTGCTGGTGCCCAAATCTCCTGGGAGTGACGAGTAGACAGGGTGACCCCGGGCCTGCGTGCCTGTATTCTTCGGCCTGCGTGCCATTTTCTCTTTTGTTGGATAATGCTCGGATTACTTTTGGGGGCCTGCGTGCCCGTCATTTTGTTTGTAACTTTTGGACATCGCCGGCCAGTTGGTCGGCAATTTTTAATGTTACATGATTTTGCTTGCTTATATCTGTTTATCTACACTTTCGGCGTTATCGTTGTATGCTTGTTTTTTCTTTGATAACTTTCCTGCTGTGCTCGTATGACGAGGCATTTCCTCTATACTTAGAGTATTTTACGATTGTTTTAGGTAACTGATGACTTGTGCTCGGATATGCCGTAGAGTCACCTGTATACTTGTGATATTAGGGGTTTTGTGGACTATGCTCGGCCTAGATTGATTGCCCGGGCGTGTTGAGTACGGGCCGGGTGCGCAGAGCAGGTATGCGCCTTTAGCGAGCGCGAGACCGCGGTTGTGGCCAAGCGTTCGCGGCGTGAACGATCCCATCGCGAGCTGGGGTTCTGCCATGCAGGTACTTCCATGGAGGGTCTAGGTGTAGAATCCGCCGAGGGGTCGGTCCGTCCATCCGATGAGAGGGATCGACCGTTGCTGTCGTGGAATGCTCACGTCCGTACCGGCGACGTGGATCCGTGCCCGTCTGTTACCTGAGTTTGGGCCAGAGGTCGGGCGTTTTAGCTTATGTTTAACTATAATAACGTCTGAGTTTTTCAGCATTCCAGGGTCGAGCAAGTTTCTCCCCGAGAAGATTCTCGAGGTAGTAGGCGCCGTTCTCGGTTTTGTCATAAACTCGGTACGGGCCTTCCCAGTTTGGGGCTAGTTTGCCCTCGCGCGAGTCTTTCATGTTTCTGCGAAGCACTAGGGCGCCGATTTCAAATTCGCGCTTTATAACTTTGGTGTTATGGCGAAGAGCTATTTGCTGTTTTAGTTTAGCTTCTCGGAGGGCTGATCCTGCTCGGATCTCTTCTACCATATCGAGTTCTTCCCTCATGGCCTCGTCGTTAAGTTCTTCCTCGAGGGGGAATTCGGTGCGCCGAGAAGGCTCTCGGATTTCTACGGGAATTACGGCTTCGGTGCCGTAGGTTAGTCGGAAAGGAGTCTCGCCTGTGCTCGAATGGGGCGTCGTCCTATACGCCCAGAGTACACTATGTAGTTCTTCGACCCAAGCTTTTTTGGCTTCGCCGAGTCTTCTCTTTAATCCTCGGAGGATGACTCGGTTGGCTGCCTCGGCCTGCCCGTTCGTCTGAGGGTGCTCGACTGAGGTGAAGTGTTGCTTCGTGCCGAGCTTGGCCACAAACTCTTGGAATTTTTTGTCAGTGAACTGGGTGCCATTGTCGGTGATTATGGCCTGAGGGACCCCGAACCGGGCGAGTATGTTTCGTTTGTAGAAACGGAGCACGTTTTGAGATGTGATCTTGGCAAGCGCCTCGGCTTCTATCCATTTCGTGAAGTAATCGACGGCGACCACGAGATATTTATTTTGGTGCGAGCCGACCGGGAACGGACCGAGGAGGTCCATTCCCCAGGTGGAAAAAGGCCAAGGGGAGGAGAGGGATTTTAGCTCGTTGGGGGGAGCTAGGTGCATGTCGGCATGCCGCTGACATCTGTCGCATTTCTGAACATGCTCCTTGGCGTCCTGCTGCATAGTCGGCCAATAATAGCCGGCTCTGAGGGCTTTCCTCGCCAGAGATCGGCCGCCGAGGTGCTGGCCGTTAATCCCTTCGTGAAGCTCTTGCAGTACTTCCATTGCCTGCGAGCCGTCGATGCATTTAAGAAGGGGAATGGAGAAGCCGCGCCGATAGAGTTTATTTTCGATGACCGTGTACGAGCAGGCTCTCCTCTTAATGGCTGAAGCTTCCTTCGGATCATCGGGGAGCTCGTCGTTCATGAGGTATTTGTATACCGGAGTCATCCAGCAATGGGCGTCTCCGATGGCAAATACTTGTATGGTCTGCGCGTTTTTGCCTACGCTTGGATCGGACAAGATTTCTTGTATCACCGACTTGTTCCCTCCCTTCTTTCTTGTGCTTGCGAGCTTGGATAAGAGGTCGGCCCTCGAGTTGTGTTCCCGAGGGATGTGTGCGACGTCTGCCTTTGTGAATCCTTTCATCTTTTCTTTGACGAGCGATAGATATTCGGCTAGCGTGTCGTTCTTGGCTTGGTAATCGCCGCTAACTTGTGACGCGACCAGTTGAGAGTCGGTATAAATCATGACTTCCCGAGCGCCCACGTCCTCGGCGAGGCGTAGGCCCGCTAGGAGGGCTTCGTACTCGGCCTGGTTGTTCGATGTGGTGAAGGATAGGACTAAGGATACTTCGATGACGAGTCCATCGTCGTTCTCCAAGATGATACCGGCCCCACTGCCCGCGTGGCTTGAGGCGCCATCAACGTAGATGGTCCACTTTTTCTCGGTGGGTGTTGGGGAGTTGGAGATCGTCGTCATCTCGGCCACGAAGTCGGCGAGCGCTTGAGCTTTTAACGCTTTCCTGCCCTCGTATTGTATGTCAAATTCGGACAGTTCGAGAGACCATTTCAGCATTCTCCCGGCCATGTCTGGTCGGCTGAGAAGTTGTTTGATCGGTTGGTCTGTCCGGACGATGATAGTGTGGGCGAGGAAGTAGTACCTCAGTCTCCTGGCGGCCGTTATTAGGGCCAGTGCGATTTTTTCTATCTGTTGATATCGGACCTCGGGCCCTTGTAGGGCTTTGCTAGTGAAATACACTGGCTTCTGCCCGTCTTCCGTTTCTCGGATCAGGGCTGCGCTGGCCGCCTCGCCTGAAACGGCCAAGTAGAGATAGAGAACCTCGTTGCTGTCTGGTCGGGATAGCACCGGAGGTTTGGAGAGCACTTGTGTAATACGGTGAACTGACTTTTTATCGATCGAAATGTCGCGGTTAAGCATGAGTCGCCACCGACTTTTATTTTATCCAAACTATATTCGGAGAGGCAAAAAGAAACAGAAAAAAAACCTTTTAAGAAATCTGAGTTCGGGGGGTAATTTATGCAAAGGGAAGGTGTAAGGCACCCTTTGCATCCATGGTTTGCCATGGGCTCTTAATTGCTTTGCTTGCTCGTTTGTTTAGAAAATGTAGATGAAAGAGATAGGGACTTTAGCTCGTAAATGAGCGTAGCCCTTTTGAAAAATTATGAGAAAGAATATAATGAAAGTTTGAGCATTGCAAGGCAATTAGGGGCAATTACCTTAAACTCAGATGATAGGTCTCTTTTTAGCCTTTCAGAATGAAAGGGTCTATCCTTGCCATAAGAGGGCAGGAAGCCTTTCGTTTGGAGGTTGAAGGGTCATCGAAGCATCCTTTGCCATAAGACTGTCCCATGCCATAGAAGGGCAGGTAGTCTAAGGCAAGGATCAGAATAAGCCATTTCGTAGGCAGCCAGAAGATACCTCAGCCTTTTTTCGTGGGCAACTTCCGAGGGTCGAGGTCATATTGTGTATCGAAGGCAGCATCATTTAGGGTCGTATGACCTTTAGTATTCGAGGCAACATGGCTGAGGTATCTTCGAATTCGAGGGACGTGGCTTATTCTGCAAAAACACAAAGGCAACAGGCAACAGGCAACAAGGCAACAGAGAGGTTACCCCAAAAGTGTGCGTGTGTGCAACAATCACGTGGTTAATTCAACATTTATTTGTGATTAATTATCTAATTCAATTAAGACTTGCACTCCCTAGGATTACTAACCACGCAGTTTAATATAAAGCAAAAAAACAATAGCAATATGGGGAAGGGAAATTGTAACCAGCGGAGGAGAGGGGAATCGAAACCGGCGGGATAATAAACAATAATTGAAACAGAAAATATTAGAGTTAGGGTTTTAGGGTTACCGATACGCGTAGCTTTGGCAATTGACAAACCCTGAAGATTGGAAAAGAAAGAACAAACAGAAAAGTGGGTGAGTGCATCATCGGTTCGAAGGCAAAAGAACTAACCCTAAAATAAAAGGATAAATGTTGAAAGGCTAAATAAATGAATAAAGAAGAATAGATACTTAGCTTTGCATTTGATCTGATATGGTTGGTGATCGAAGGATGCCTTGAGACTAACCCTGAAAAGGCAAAAAGGCTGAGGAAAGATGAAGGCAAAACAAACCCCTGATTTTAAAAGAAAACAAAAATAGACTTTAATTTTAAGGTACTTAGCTCTGGGTTCTTGATCGGGCGCGTTGTCGGAGTGAACCATGTCGATAACCCTGAAAAGGCAAGGCACAAAAGAAAGAAAATATTTTTCAGTGTATGGAATGTTCTTCACAAACCCTGATTAGGGCATGGTTTAAATAAGAAAATATAAATGATTTTTAATTAATTATTGGTCTCGCGACCTAATTAATTAAATTGATATCAAAAATTAAATCGAGAGTGAAAATAATTTTTATGCAATTTTTGGAATTAAAATAAAGCATATATGAGTTTTAAAAGATAAATAAATAAATAATCTATTTAAAATAAATAAAATAAAATAAAATAAATATATTAAGAAAAATAAATAATTGACATAATATGAATAAATAAATATTATTTATTATTATGTATATAAAATATAAAAAAAAAGTTTATGAAAACTAAATTATATTAGTAAAAGAAGAAGAGGAAAAGCGAATAAAACAAAAGTATATGTAATTATAAACAAAATAGAAAGATTATATAATTAATAATTAATATATATATATATAAAGAAAATAAAAAACTCAGCTTGATCCCATGCTGCTGGCTTCCGATTGTCCATGATGCACATGCACCTTTGAAGGCGTTAGATCAATAGTGGAGACGATCTGACGGCTGGAATGTGGGGTGCACCATGATCCCCAGTTGCAAGCTTGCACTAGATCTGCCTGTGAAATGAAACAAAATAATAGGTAAAAAACAATTTCACGACGCTGGGATCGAACCCAGGTCGTCTTGGTCACAAGCTACGCGCCTTGCCATCCAGTCAACGCTGCGTTTGTGATAAGTAGCTGCATTCAAAGAAATATACAGAAACAAAATCCAATTGGTGGAAAGACGCGCGCGCTGGATGTTTTTTGAATGAGCCAATCACGTGAAGACACTCCATCGTCTTCCTCGTGAAAAACTTACAGCATACCTTTTACAGCACCCTTTACCAGTTAGCTATAAAAGGACCATACTTTTTACACCTGTTCATCGTAAAACAATCCATATGTGCATGAAACTTAAAAGTAAAACCATGGTTCAACTTGGTTCGTCATGGCGAATTCATCTACGGCGTTAATTTAGCCTGATTCTGCCTGCAACGAGAAACCCTAAAAACAAACCCTAATGCTCAACAATGGAGATTCGTGATATATTCACGAAAACATCAAATTAACGAACCAGAAACATTCTACACATCACAATGATCATCAATATGCAAACGAAATTCAATTATGCATCATGAATCATGCTAATCGACTTAAAACAAATTCACGAAAAACCTGGCATGCAGTTATCAATTCCAGTCGTGCAAGAACTCGAGCGGTATCTGAATAGCTTCAGGGAGGCTTGAAGAAAGTGTTTGGATCTACAGCAGCTCTTGAATTGGCCTCGAACTCAGAATTTGATGTTTGAAATTTCCTTGAATTCTTGAACTCGGGATAGCTCTTTTTGCTGCAGATTTTTCATCCCCTAGTATTAGAGTGTGCTTAGGTACTTATAGAGAGTACATTAGGTCACTATTATTGGATGAAATCTTCTTGAATCAATAATTTGTTCTTTGAGAAAATTTGACTTGCAAATCTTTCTAAATATGTCCAAAATCAATCTCTTTTCTCAATTTGCTTTGAACGAAATTTGACCTATTTGGAGGACAATATTGATTGATTCCTTGGTTTAAACTTAAAGCAAAATCATATCTTTATTTAATTTACTATTTTATATAATTAAATTATGACTTAAATAAGTAAAAATCATAAAATAATTAATAAAATGCTGTGAACTTTGAAAGATATATTTTTAGGTCGTTCATGGGCTTAAGGTGTAGTTTGGATGAAAAAATATAGGCCCATTTGGAAATGTTTGGAATTTTAGGCTTTTTCTCCTTTGTACACCTTTGAAAAATAGGTGAACTTGCACCCCATGCCATTTCTTCATATCTCAATATTTTTTCAAGCTTGTAGACTCTTTGAAAACCTTAAAGAGTCCTATAACCAGTGTCTTTGGTCTCATATTAAAATAAATTTTCGTTCTCCTTGTGTGTCCTTTTGAAAAAAATGTCTTTTTGTTGACTTTTGAAAAGGACCTATAATGTATGAAGCCATATCTCTTAAACCATTGACCTATGGGCTTTGATTCTTGGACCATTGGATGGAGGAATGAATTCCCTTCAAAATGAGCTTTGGTGGGAATTTTTCTGATGAAGTATGAATATTTGGTGAATTTTCAAAGTTTGGTTGACTTTTTCAGTTCATGCCCAAAATAGTAACCTTTAACTTTTGATCTTTTCTTGTATCATCATGATCAACCCTTGATCAAATGATGATTTTAGGGTTATGAGGATGTTGTTGACCTTATGGAACCACCTTGAGCCATTGATTATTCAAACCCTAGTTTAGGACTTCTGTGTGAAAGACTGTGTTTTGGAGCTTTGTCTTTTGATTTGGTTTTATGTATGAAAAATAGCATGGGCAAATTTTGGGGTATGACAGCTGCCCCTGTTCAATTATCTTAAACCTGAAGATGTAGAGTGGTCTGCGCGCCAGTCGGTATCTGAAGGTGGAAGATGATTGAACATAAGAATACCAAGAAATTTGCCCTATTTGAAGTAGGGACTTTTGTCGGAGATGGGCTTGTGGATGCCATCTGGTAGTTGAAGTTTGAGAAATGTCGTTTGCGCGTTGATCGTGTCATTACCGTTCGTAGTAAATGAATTAGATCTTTTGGAGAGATAATCGTGTCTACATCGTTCGTGATGATAGAATTAGACTCTCTTGTCGTGTCAGCACCGTTCGTAGTAACTGAATTAGACCGTGGACGTCAGTGATCGTGTCTACACCGTTCGTGATGATAGAATTAGACCTCTGAAATTTGATCGTGTCAGTACCGTTCGTAGTATCTGAATTAGATCTTCTGTCGTGTCAGTACCGTTCGTAGTAGCTGAATTAGACTGAGAAGGTCAGTGATCGTGTCTACACCGTTCGTGATGATAGAATTAGATCTCTGAGAGTTGACCGTGTCAGTACCGTTCGTAGTACCCGAATTAGATCTTTTGTCGTGTCAGTACTGTTCGTAGTAGCTGAATTAGACCTTTTGTCGTGTCAGTACTGTTCGTAGTAGCTGAATTAGACTTTGAAAGTGATCGTGTCATTACCGTTCGTGGTAAATGAATTAGATCTTCGAGCGTTGATCGTGTCAGTACCATTCGTAGTAGCTGAATTAGATCTTGGAAAGTTGGAGATTTCGTTCATTTGTCGGTACCTGTATTCTGAAAAAGGTAAGGTTAATCTTTATGCCATGTCATGATGCATGGGTTATGTAATGAATCCCTCAAAATAAATGAGAGCTTTTGCATGTTATGTATGAGTTCATTATGAGGTAATGTATGCAGTGTATGAATATGTTTATGACATATGATATGTGAATATGATTTATGTTGTCTTTGATTAAGAAAGTAGATCTTTATGTCCTTGTAATTGTACTGTCTGATCTTGTCTTGAAGATGCTCAACTGGGAATTTATGATTTCTGCTTGGAGATGATCAGTGACTTGATGTACCCTGATTTTAGAGATAAACCATGTTGGAGAAGAGCAACATATTGGATGACCGGTAATGCGGGAGATGTAAACTCTGTTGGGGAGTCATGTCTTTGTTGAGACGAATATGTTTGAAGATATCTTCTTGAGAATTGCTCTGTGGGGATATGATCTTACGAACGTGGCTTTGTGGGGAGATGTGGGTGTCTGGAAAGTTGCCCCCAGTATCATAGTAACTTACTACTTGATTCAGGACATGCCACTGAGTATTGATCAAGATGTTGAATTTGGACTTGCATAGATTTGCCCCAGTTAGCAGGAACTTTGGAAAGATTCGCCTCGCGAGGATTTTATGAGATATTTACTATGGGCGATATGCCCCCAGTAATCATAGGCTCATGACAATGTCTCACGTTGATCGGGGAGTAGCTTTAGATATGCTTGGATGCATGCCCCTGATTGTTCGAGCATCTATGAGAGATTCTTAGAATCTTGACTTGATTGCCCCAGATTGTTTGGGCAAAGCATGCCATGCCCCTTGTATACGTACGAGACATTGCTTTCTTGGAGTAATTTTGTCTGTCGGGATAATTTTCAATCATTAGTTGTACTCTGTGCAAATTCTTTCTGTTGCTAACATTCGGAATTATGTAGCAGAATATGCTTAATAATGAATTCATGAGATGCAATGCATACATTTGTCTTGAGTTTTGAAAAAACATTAAAACAAGAGATGTAAAAGCGTGATATTCGTAAAAACATGCTATTTGTAATAATGTGATGTTTGTGAAAAACAGGATATCAACTTAACATTTGTAGTAAGCTTTAAGGAGTCGGGATACCCTTTTGGTGACAGTATGCTTTTGAACTAACCATGCTTCAGTTAGGACTTTCAAGGGTTGTAATGTGGCTTGGTTCACGGTTTAAGAAACAAAGGATAAAGGCTCAAAATTTGATTGTACCCACCCCCTCTTCGTGATGATCTTCAATCCTAAGCTCAATTAATTCAACTTATGCATTCAGGTTCCAAGAGACTTTTGGATTTGCGTCTTTGATAATGATGATAGTTCACCAGCACAGAGAACTTTTGAGATGGCAGTCACTTCTTCCTTTTGGTAGTCACAACTTTGTGCTTTTCAGGAATTTATTGACAAACCTTTCTTTTATTTATTTATTTATTTATTTTTTTTTTTTGATATCCCTAACTTTTGCCTGAACTGTCTATTTTGAGCTTACAGTCAGCGGGATGCCTTGATTTTTTGCCTAAGTCATCTTTTGATTTTTTGACTTAGCAGGCTTTTCTTTGTATATATGTTTTTTCATTTTTTTCTTTTTGAAAGATATTGACTGCCTTGTTTGATGATTGATGAACCGTCATTGTCTTTTGATTGACATTTCCAACACTTCTTTGATGTGTGTGGATGAATACTTGTGATTGAAACCTTTGTTGAAAGGTGTACTGAATGATTCTCTTAAAATAGAATGCACAGCCAGATTAACTGAGAACTACCCTGCCCCAGGTTATGGTCAAGGGTTTTAATTAGTATAAGAAAGAAACTTCTACTTCTTTGGCTCAAAGGGGTTGACGAGGGATTAACATCCTTATATCTCCACTGTTTAGGAATTGAAACAATGCCTGTACATCGTCAGCATAGTCCGCTCAAAAGCATACTGTATGAGGTTGTGGTATCGTTTTCGTCATCCTCCCTCAAAAGGCATACAGCTTTAGTAGGAGTTTCATATCACAAAACATATGCAAAGTAAAGATGCAGCTTAAATGAGTGATAGCGAAATAATTTATTCAAGACAGACATATGCAATGCACTGATGATGATTATTAAGACAGATAATGTCTATCATAAGTCGAATGTTTAAACAAACAGAAAGGAGACTTGCAAATGAAAGTAGATCTAATGATCCAAAAGTTTGTCCGTCTAGACGTCAGTCTGTCTTGTCATGACTAGGCATAGGAGCGGTAATCACCATAGGAGTTTCGGGAGAGTTGAATTTGATTTCCTTGTTATCGATTAGATCTTGAATCTTATTCCTCAATGTCCATCAATTTTTTATGTAATGTCCAGGAATGTTGGAATGGTACGCGCACCTCGCATTGGGATTATAGTCAGGAATGTAGGTGTTAGAATTCGTTGGCTCGATTGCCCTGAGCGTCTGGATCATATGAGTGAATTGATTGTTGTGACTCAGTTGTCGTGATTCCATTATCGTGACTCAGTTGTCGTGATTCCATTATCGTGACTCAGTTGTCGTGACTTTGTTGTCGTGACTCAGTTGTCGTGATTCCATTATCGTGACTCAGTTGTCGTGATTCCATTATCATGAATCAGTTGTCGTGATTCCATTATCGTGACTCAGTTGTCGTGATTCCATTATCGTGACTCAATTGTCGTGACTTCGTTGTCGTGATTCCATTATCGTGACTCAGTTGTCGTGACTTTGTTGTCGTGACTCAATTGTCGTGATTCCATTATCGTGACTCAGTTGTCGTGATTCCATTATCGTGACTCAGTTGTCGTGATTCCATTATCGTGACTCAGTTGTCGTGATTTTGTTGTCGTGACTCGGTTGTCGTTACTTCATTGTCGTGGTCTTTTCTGATTTGAGTGTCATGATTAAATCTTTAATGGCACGCTTCAATGGTCTACCATCCTTTACACCATAACCAGGATTGTTCGAATAATAAGCGCATCTCGCATTATAATTGTACCCCAAGAATAGGAGTGCCTTTAATTCTTCTTGCCCCTTGGACAAGTTCAGGATCAAATCTTGAGACTGGGCATTCTGAGCTTGAAGGTCTTTGACTAATTGCTCGAGATTCATGATGCATGGAATAAAAAGCGAGGAGGTGAGAAACCTGTGGTGGAAACCTGTGATGTAATGTTATGAATGCAGATGCAATTATTTTCAAGGATCTCTAGAAATTTAGTTAGCAACGTTTAAAAATGATTTGGTCGCTTCTTCGTTTGAAGAACTCTGATTTTTGGTGTTTTTCTATGGGAATCAAGCTCACCATATCCAGTGGGTCATAGCCTCTGATTCGGGATATCTTTGAACTTGAAGGTATATGGCTAGAGGAAAATAAATCCTCTTGCCCCTTGGTAGGTGTTGAGCCTTCTGAATTGGAAGGTATGTGGCTAGAGGAAAATAAATCCTCTTGCCCTTTGATAGGAATTTAGTCTTTGATAAAGGCACCTGAAATTGTGCGCCCTAAATTCCTAAGATCCTTGAAAGGGTTAGTTAAAACATGTTATGCTTATGATGTCATGATGCCATGATGTTATGCGTATGCAGTTCATTAGGCATAGTGTGAGATAGTAAGGACAAACAAGTCCTTTTAACAAAACCTGCAAGGAAACGAAGGTCAGTAGCAAACACAAACAAGTAACACAAGTCACACAATTTTTGGCTTAAGGACTGCATGGAGTCTGATCAGGTGTCCTTCCCAAGGGTATTTCTATGGATAAGGAGATTTCAGCAACGGGTTCTACAAGTTATCCAGAATTGTCAGCCCTTCTAAAGCACCCTCGGACATGATGCATTTGCACCATGCAATGATACTTTGAGAAAGAACCTATCTGAATTGTAGCATCGGGTAGCGACTAGTCCTTAACATTTGTCAAGAGTAGTCCCCCCACTACGTTCCTAAAGGCCAGGATGGGTTAAGGGTAACTAAAGGTCCTTGAGCTCCGGCGCACCCACAGACACATACATAGACCCCCCTCATTTGAGAAAGGTGTGCATATGCTATGGAGTCCTAACTCAAGTGTGAACTTCATATTGACTCATCTCCCACATATGTGAAAGAGGTCGCCATGACTATGCCACTCCTAATCTTAAGTGTTCTTGAATCCGGGAATAGGATTCGTCCTTCAATTTTCCCAAAACAGCCCTGAAAAATAAAACAAGCAAAGCAAACAATAGAAAACAATTAAGTGATTCCTAAACTTTTAAGGTAACCCCTCTTTTATCGAAATTTATCCCCAGCAGAGTCGCCAGTTCTGTAATACGGTGAACTGACTTTTTATCGATCGAAATGTCGCGGTTAAGCATGAGTCGCCACCGACTTTTATTTTATCCAAACTATATTCGGAGAGGCAAAAAGAAACAGAAAAAAAACCTTTTAAGAAATCTGAGTTCGGGGGGTAATTTATGCAAAGGGAAGGTGTAAGGCACCCTTTGCATCCATGGTTTGCCATGGGCTCTTAATTGCTTTGCTTGCTCGTTTGTTTAGAAAATGTAGATGAAAGAGATAGGGACTTTAGCTCGTAAATGAGCGTAGCCCTTTTGAAAAATTATGAGAAAGAATATAATGAAAGTTTGAGCATTGCAAGGCAATTAGGGGCAATTACCTTAAACTCAGATGATAGGTCTCTTTTTAGCCTTTCAGAATGAAAGGGTCTATCCTTGCCATAAGAGGGCAGGAAGCCTTTCGTTTGGAGGTTGAAGGGTCATCGAAGCATCCTTTGCCATAAGACTGTCCCATGCCATAGAAGGGCAGGTAGTCTAAGGCAAGGATCAGAATAAGCCATTTCGTAGGCAGCCAGAAGATACCTCAGCCTTTTTTCGTGGGCAACTTCCGAGGGTCGAGGTCATATTGTGTATCGAAGGCAGCATCATTTAGGGTCGTATGACCTTTAGTATTCGAGGCAACATGGCTGAGGTATCTTCGAATTCGAGGGACGTGGCTTATTCTGCAAAAACACAAAGGCAACAGGCAACAGGCAACAAGGCAACAGAGAGGTTACCCCAAAAGTGTGCGTGTGTGCAACAATCACGTGGTTAATTCAACATTTATTTGTGATTAATTATCTAATTCAATTAAGACTTGCACTCCCTAGGATTACTAACCACGCAGTTTAATATAAAGCAAAAAAACAATAGCAATATGGGGAAGGGAAATTGTAACCAGCGGAGGAGAGGGGAATCGAAACCGGCGGGATAATAAACAATAATTGAAACAGAAAATATTAGAGTTAGGGTTTTAGGGTTACCGATACGCGTAGCTTTGGCAATTGACAAACCCTGAAGATTGGAAAAGAAAGAACAAACAGAAAAGTGGGTGAGTGCATCATCGGTTCGAAGGCAAAAGAACTAACCCTAAAATAAAAGGATAAATGTTGAAAGGCTAAATAAATGAATAAAGAAGAATAGATACTTAGCTTTGCATTTGATCTGATATGGTTGGTGATCGAAGGATGCCTTGAGACTAACCCTGAAAAGGCAAAAAGGCTGAGGAAAGATGAAGGCAAAACAAACCCCTGATTTTAAAAGAAAACAAAAATAGACTTTAATTTTAAGGTACTTAGCTCTGGGTTCTTGATCGGGCGCGTTGTCGGAGTGAACCATGTCGATAACCCTGAAAAGGCAAGGCACAAAAGAAAGAAAATATTTTTCAGTGTATGGAATGTTCTTCACAAACCCTGATTAGGGCATGGTTTAAATAAGAAAATATAAATGATTTTTAATTAATTATTGGTCTCGCGACCTAATTAATTAAATTGATATCAAAAATTAAATCGAGAGTGAAAATAATTTTTATGCAATTTTTGGAATTAAAATAAAGCATATATGAGTTTTAAAAGATAAATAAATAAATAATCTATTTAAAATAAATAAAATAAAATAAAATAAATATATTAAGAAAAATAAATAATTGACATAATATGAATAAATAAATATTATTTATTATTATGTATATAAAATATAAAAAAAAAGTTTATGAAAACTAAATTATATTAGTAAAAGAAGAAGAGGAAAAGCGAATAAAACAAAAGTATATGTAATTATAAACAAAATAGAAAGATTATATAATTAATAATTAATATATATATATAAAGAAAATAAAAAACTCAGCTTGATCCCATGCTGCTGGCTTCCGATTGTCCATGATGCACATGCACCTTTGAAGGCGTTAGATCAATAGTGGAGACGATCTGACGGCTGGAATGTGGGGTGCACCATGATCCCCAGTTGCAAGCTTGCACTAGATCTGCCTGTGAAATGAAACAAAATAATAGGTAAAAAACAATTTCACGACGCTGGGATCGAACCCAGGTCGTCTTGGTCACAAGCTACGCGCCTTGCCATCCAGTCAACGCTGCGTTTGTGATAAGTAGCTGCATTCAAAGAAATATACAGAAACAAAATCCAATTGGTGGAAAGACGCGCGCGCTGGATGTTTTTTGAATGAGCCAATCACGTGAAGACACTCCATCGTCTTCCTCGTGAAAAACTTACAGCATACCTTTTACAGCACCCTTTACCAGTTAGCTATAAAAGGACCATACTTTTTACACCTGTTCATCGTAAAACAATCCATATGTGCATGAAACTTAAAAGTAAAACCATGGTTCAACTTGGTTCGTCATGGCGAATTCATCTACGGCGTTAATTTAGCCTGATTCTGCCTGCAACGAGAAACCCTAAAAACAAACCCTAATGCTCAACAATGGAGATTCGTGATATATTCACGAAAACATCAAATTAACGAACCAGAAACATTCTACACATCACAATGATCATCAATATGCAAACGAAATTCAATTATGCATCATGAATCATGCTAATCGACTTAAAACAAATTCACGAAAAACCTGGCATGCAGTTATCAATTCCAGTCGTGCAAGAACTCGAGCGGTATCTGAATAGCTTCAGGGAGGCTTGAAGAAAGTGTTTGGATCTACAGCAGCTCTTGAATTGGCCTCGAACTCAGAATTTGATGTTTGAAATTTCCTTGAATTCTTGAACTCGGGATAGCTCTTTTTGCTGCAGATTTTTCATCCCCTAGTATTAGAGTGTGCTTAGGTACTTATAGAGAGTACATTAGGTCACTATTATTGGATGAAATCTTCTTGAATCAATAATTTGTTCTTTGAGAAAATTTGACTTGCAAATCTTTCTAAATATGTCCAAAATCAATCTCTTTTCTCAATTTGCTTTGAACGAAATTTGACCTATTTGGAGGACAATATTGATTGATTCCTTGGTTTAAACTTAAAGCAAAATCATATCTTTATTTAATTTACTATTTTATATAATTAAATTATGACTTAAATAAGTAAAAATCATAAAATAATTAATAAAATGCTGTGAACTTTGAAAGATATATTTTTAGGTCGTTCATGGGCTTAAGGTGTAGTTTGGATGAAAAAATATAGGCCCATTTGGAAATGTTTGGAATTTTAGGCTTTTTCTCCTTTGTACACCTTTGAAAAATAGGTGAACTTGCACCCCATGCCATTTCTTCATATCTCAATATTTTTTCAAGCTTGTAGACTCTTTGAAAACCTTAAAGAGTCCTATAACCAGTGTCTTTGGTCTCATATTAAAATAAATTTTCGTTCTCCTTGTGTGTCCTTTTGAAAAAAATGTCTTTTTGTTGACTTTTGAAAAGGACCTATAATGTATGAAGCCATATCTCTTAAACCATTGACCTATGGGCTTTGATTCTTGGACCATTGGATGGAGGAATGAATTCCCTTCAAAATGAGCTTTGGTGGGAATTTTTCTGATGAAGTATGAATATTTGGTGAATTTTCAAAGTTTGGTTGACTTTTTCAGTTCATGCCCAAAATAGTAACCTTTAACTTTTGATCTTTTCTTGTATCATCATGATCAACCCTTGATCAAATGATGATTTTAGGGTTATGAGGATGTTGTTGACCTTATGGAACCACCTTGAGCCATTGATTATTCAAACCCTAGTTTAGGACTTCTGTGTGAAAGACTGTGTTTTGGAGCTTTGTCTTTTGATTTGGTTTTATGTATGAAAAATAGCATGGGCAAATTTTGGGGTATGACAACTTGTTTGAGGTGGGATAACGCTCGTTCGCATTCCTCGGACCACTCGAAAGCTGCTTCTTTCCGAAGAAGCTTAAAGAATGGAAGTGCATGCTGGGCGGATTTCGCGACGAAGCGGGATAATGCCGTGAGCATTCCGTTTAGTACTTGGATGGATTTTTTATTGGTGGGGGTAGGGAGGTCTGAGAATGCTCGGCACTTATCAGGGTTGGCTTATATTCCTCGTTCTGTTAAGTAGAAACCGAGGAATTTGCCTGGCCGTACTCCGAAGGTACACTTCTCCGGATTGAAGCGCATCCTGCAGGACCTGGCCTGCTTGAAGACCCGCTCGAGATGTAGTGTGTGGTCGGAGTCTTCCCGAGATTTGACGATCATGTCGTCCATATACACCTCGAGTGTGTCGCCGACTTCTCCTCGGAAGACCTTGTTCATCATCCGCTGGTAGGTTGCCCCGGCGTTTTTGAGTCCGAAGGGCATTACGTTGTAGTAATAATTGCCCGATTCGGTCATGAAAGCCGTGCATTGCTTGTCGCATTTCGCCATGGGAATCTGGTTGTAACCAGAATAAGCGTCCATGAAGGACAACAGTTTATAGCCGGCCGAGTTGTCGACCAGTCTATCAATATTAGGTAAAGGGTAGGCGTCCTTTGGACATGCCCGGTTAACATCAGTATAATCAACACACATTCTCCATTTTCCATTAGATTTTTTAACAAGTACAACATTTGAGAGCCAAGTTGAATACTTGGCCTCGGAAATAAAATTTGCCTCTAGGAGGTCTTTTACAGCTTTCTCGGCAGCCTCCGCTTTCTCGGGAGACTGCCGACGCCTACGTTGTACTACGGCCTTGGCGGATGGATTGATGGAGAGGTGGTGGCAGGCGACCTCAGGGTCGAGTCCGGGCATCTCTGCGGCGCTCCAGGCGAACAGGTCGGCATTGGCTCGAAGGCAGGCTACAAGTTGCTTTCTTGGTAGGTCAGGGATGCCTTTGCCGATCTTCACTGCTCTGTCGGGGTTGTCTCCCAGGGGGATCAGCTCGAAATCTCCGTCGGGGACAGGCCGGACGGGATGAGGGGCCTTTGATTGTGTTTCTTCCCCGGTCTTCAGTTCTTCTTGTGTGAACCTTGCATCGAGGTCGACTGAGCTGACGTTGGCCGTTGGAACCTGGTCCTCCCGAGGATGCTTGTCTTCGGTCTTTGGTTTTTTGTTGGAGCTGGTCGGAGGAGCGATCAGTTCTAGCCCTTTGACGGATGCGTCGAAGATCCTTCTCGCAGCTTCAATGTCGGCGTTGATGGTGGCTACTTTCCCTGTCCTCGTGTAGAACTTCATCTTCAGATGGACCGTGGAGGGTACGGCGGTTAGCTCGGCCAGTGTTGGGCGCCCGATGATGCAGTTGTACAATGTTTTGCAGTCGATTACCAAGAACCTGGTTTTGACTTGCCTGGACGCTTCCCCTTCCCCGAAGGTGACAATCAGCTCGACGTAGCCCCATGGTTTGGTGGTGGCTCCGTTAAAACCTTGGAGGTCGGAACCCACATAGGGAGTGAGGTGCGAGTCATCCAGCTGAAGTGTTTGGAAGAGGTGGGAGTACATGATGTCGACCGAACTACCTTCATCTACCAGGACCCGTCGAACGTCGAAGTTTGCCATTCTGGCTCGGACGAGGAGGGGAATGGTGGCGTTTGGAGCTCCGCCGGGCAGTTCTTCGAGGTAGAAAGTGATTGGCTCTGACTTTCCTCGGAATTTCCGCAGAGTAGGGCCGAGATCGGCATTGGCGCTGAGCAGCTCGTCGAACTTTCTCTTGACTGAACTGACGGTGAGAGAGCCGGGGTCTCCGCCGTTGGAGATGACCATTGCGGTGGGGAAATGTTCCCAGGTGCTGAGGGCGGTCGTCACGCCGACTGAAGGGATGAAGTCTTCTGGTCGGGTTACGGACAGCGCGACTTGAAGCGGTCTGCTGTCTGGTGAGTTCCCCTCGTCAGAGTTTCGAGGGATGTCTCTTCTGGGGGGTTCTCCCTTCCTGGTGTACCTTGCCAGGTGGCCTTCTTTGATCAGGGTCTCTATGGCATCTTTGAGATTTATGCATTCGTTGGTCATATGCCCGTGACTTTTGTGGTACTTGCAGTACTTGGACTTGTCCGTCCCCGGTCTTGTAGGATTTGACTTCGGGGGCCTAATGTTGGATTTCTTGAACTCGGCGTTCTGGCAATCGGCCAGGATTTTCTCCCGGGAGGTGTTCAAAGGAGTGTAGTCGTTGAAACGCCCTGCTGGTCCTCGCCGTTCTTTGACATCTCGGGACCTGTCGTCCCTTCTTTTGTCTTGTCCTCGGCGTGACCCCGGATCCTCGAGGTTTGAGCTGCGAGTAGCGTCACTGCCCCTCGAGGCTTTGATCGCGGCTGCCTCGCCTTCCTCAAAATCGATGAATGCCTTTGCTTTGAGGAGGAGGGCATTCATCGAGTGCACCTTCTCAATCTTGATGGCCTTCTTGAAGTCACTGCCGGGGAGAAGTCCTCGCTCCAAGATGTACCTCTTCATGTAGTCTTCTGTCTGCACTTGGACGGCCTCTTTGTTGAATCTTTCAAGGTAATCTCGAAGAGGTTCGTTGGGTCCTTGTACCACGGCCTCGAGATTGGCTTCCGATTTCGGTTGTCGTCGGGAGGCTGTGAAGTGGCTCAAGAAGAGTTCTTTGAGCTCGGTCCAGGAATGGATGGAGTTCGAAGGGAGGTTCCTGTACCAATTCATCGCTCCCTTTCTGAGGGTGGTCGGGAAAATGCGGCACTTGATCGAGCCTCTGACGACGTGATAGTCCATGACCGCTTCGATGCTCCGAATATGGTCGTCGGGGTCAGTGGTCCCGTCGTATTGGTCCAACACTGGTGGTTTTTCCATACCCCGAGGGAGGTGGGCTCTCCGGATATGGGCGGACAAGGGGCTGCGGAAGTCCTCCTCGTCGCTTGGCCCCGGTGAATGATAGTGCCTGTTTCGTCGGGAATCATCTTGGTCCCCGCCCAGCGCAGCTTTGGAGGGGCCCCGGCGGCCCTGTTCGGGGGAGAGGTTTCTCTGTTCAGCGGCTTCAGGTTTCTGGTTCTTCCTGTTCTTTCTGGGTGGAGAACGGGAACGGGTCCTCCGGTGGCGATGTCTTCTCGGGGGAGACCTCGAAGAAGATGGAGAACGCCGACGGTATCTTCTCGGCGGTGAGCGCGAGGAGGAATAGGAGCGTGACCTGTGGCGCCTCCGCGGAGAGGGGCGACGCCTTCGCTGTCTTTCCAGTTCGTGAATTCGGTCGTCCTGAATTCTGAGGAGGCTGTTCGTCAGTTGTATTTCTTTGAGCAAGCGGACGGTGATGGGATCAGCATCCTCGGGAATGTTGAGCGGTTCCTCTTCCTCTCCGTGACGGGCTCTCCGCCTCTTGGAGGTGTGGGTGAATGAGGAAGCATGTTGCCCGTCTCGGGGGTCGGTCTCATTCACATTCTGGGCATGCTCCGGCGCGTTGGTCGTTCGGATCTGCTCGCCGTTCTGAACGTGCCCTTCTGGAGGAACATGGTCAACATTCTGGACATGTTGTGGGACTTGCACCAGCTGAGTGTCCTGGGTTTCATGCCCGGACCTTTGTCGCCGACGATCCCCCCGACGATGATTAGCTAGTTCGCGGGAGGATTCCTCGATCAGCTCGTGAAGGAGGAAAGGGTCAGCGTTTGGGATGTTGTTGTTGTTGTCAGCCATGACGATCGGAGATGATTAGCTTTGATCTTTGTTCTTTAAAGATGGGGAAGCAAGTTTCCCACAGACGGCGCCACTGATCGTACCTGATCAGAAGAATCGTCGTAGGCTGCTCGGACTGGATCTTCTAGGAAGGAGAAAGGGGGGGTGTACCTGCAAGGTACTCCGATGCCAAAGTAAGTTGACGAGCAAAGGAGCGCAAGTACTAGCTAAGAGTGAGTAAGAATTGAATACCTGACCCTCTAATCAAAGAGGGTATATATAGCCCCCAGCGCTGGGCCATGATCTCGCTATTGGGTTGGATCCCCAAGCCCAACTAGGAGACTGCCAGGTTTCCTGAGCGGAAATATCGGAGGTGCGTGTATGCCCTCTGTCCTGGTTAACCGCTCCGAAGTTCCAGGGAGACACGGTCTTTCAAGTGCCACGTGGAATCCGAGTTGTTCGGAGGGTTGAATATGAAGGAACCCTGCGTGGAGCAGAGTCCTCGGCAACATAGGTGTTTGCGGGGTCGTTAGTGCCGAGCATGTCGGGTGCCATATGCTCCGGGGATATAGGGCAGCCGAGCATGTCTAAGGTGGGCATCCTAGGTGCGTAGGAGGGTCGTAGAGGAACGTGGGCCTCTGAGGTTTATTGGGCCGAAAATCATATTGGGCCTAACCTTGGCCCAGTCCAGAACAATGACCAATATGGGAATGATGGAGATGATGGGGTTAAAGACAATAATGGAACCAGTGATGATAATGAAGAATCAAATGAAGACTCTGGGGAAGAGCATGACAACTGAAATGACTCAGATGGTCCACCTGCAAGGACAAGAAATCCACCCATCTACCTTAAAAACTATGTGACTGATTTGGAAAATATGGAAAATCATAATGATAACCTCCAAAATTTAGCAATTTCTATGTTTAGCTCCAATGAAGATCCTAGCTCCTATAAAGAAGCAAGTAAGTCAGTCACCTGGAAGAGGGCTATGGATAATGAAATGCAGTCTATTGAGGTTAATGACACCTGGAAGCTGACATCCCTTCCACAAGGGGTAAAAACAATAGGTGTCAAGTGGATTTTCAAGACTAAATACAATGAAAAGGGACAGGTAGAGAAGTATAAAGCTAGACTTGTGGAAAAGGGATACTCACAAAGTTATGGAATTGAATATAGTGAGGTCTTTGCTCCAGTAGCAAGGTGGGATACTATAAGAGCAATTTTGGCTTTGGCTGCTCATAAACATTGGTGTGTATTTTAGTTAGATGTAAAAAGTACCTTTTTACATGGAAAACTAACTGAGGATGTATATGTGGAACAACCTTTGGGTTATTACAAGGGTGGAAGTGATCAAGTCTATAAACTCAAGAAGGAATTATATGGTCTAAGGCAGGCACTAAGAGCCTAGTACAGTAAGATTGAATCTTACTTCTGTGCAGAAAAATTTGTCAAGTGCTCCCATGAACCAACTTTATTTGTCAAATATGGAAGTAAGGGCAAGATTCTCATTGTGAGTTTGTATGTAGATGATCTCATTTACATTGGAAATGATGACGAGCTGTGTCATACCCCAAAATTTTCCCACCACATTGTTATACTCAAGCTCATTTGAATATCAGGAGCTCAAGACTTGAATGACCGTACACTCTCCTAAACAACAATCCTCAAACTAGGGTTTTGCTTTTCTCAAAGAGAAATCAACTTCTGATGCTTCAAATGGACTTCATGGCCTCTCATATGCCTTAAATAATCCTCATGCTAATTTTCAAACTTCAGGTCCAAGGATTGCTCAGTCAATTGCTCAGAAAGTCAACAGTCGACTGATTTGACCTAAAAGTCAACTATGGTCAAAGTACAGTCAAAATTCCTGATTTTTGGTCAACATCCTCATTTTGAAGTATCATTCATCATATGATCAAGGGTTGATCATGATTCATCAAGGAAAGTTCAGAAATCAACAAAACAAAAAGTTTCTAAATTAGGGTTTTTGACCTAAAGGTCAGCTGAACTTTGACCAGCCATAACTTTCACATGGAACATCAAAAATTTCCCATCCAAAGCTCATTTTGAAGGAAATTGAATTCCCTACAAAATTGTCTCTCACATGCCAAGTCTAAAAATGCTTCATTTGAGAGATATAGACCAAAACATTATAGGTCTTTTGAAAAGTCAACCAAAAGTCAATTTTTTCCAAAGGACATATATTAAGCATCAAGAAAGATTTTGACATGAGACCAAAGAGGTTGGTTAGAGGACTCTTCAAGCTTTCTAAAAAGTCCAAAAACACACAAAAATATGGAAAATTGAGAAAGTTATAAGATGTAAAAGTTGAGCAATTTTCAAGAGGTGTACAAAGAGAAATATGGTCCAAAATGATTTTCTTCCTAAATGGGCTTGATTTCTTTTTGTTCTAACATCATCTTAAGCCTATCCACGACCCATAGGTCCTTATATTCATTTTTATTATTTTTATTTATTTTTATTTTTGAATTTAATCACTTAAATTCAAATTAAATGCAATGAAATAATAAAAATAATCAAAGATTTGATTGAGATTAAATTTCTATCAAATATTGAGGAATATATTGACATAAAAACAAGAGAATTTCGTGGAGAGAGAAGGAGATATGATTGGAACTAAAATAGCATGATTTGCATGATTTTTCAATCAAATATTCTCTCATCCAATCTTGGTTTTTTTTTGGCTCTCTTTGACCTAAATTCCCAGCATTATATATACCTAATGACTCTGCACATAATGGGACGAAAAGTCAACCAAGTAGAGTAGGGTTTCAAGAAACAAGAATCCTAAAAAAGGTACAACCTAAGAGCTTCTTCTATAGCCAATATCTACGACTTCCAAGCATTGCATCATCATCTGGAGGTTACCAGGAGTCATTCCCAGCCATTAACAAAGTCCAGAACACGTGTGAAAGCCACACACGAAGGTGCAGCAATTTGGTAAAAGTTGAAACTTCAAACTCTCGATTTACACAATATAAACGTTGTTTATGCATTCATACATGTTCATCATGCTGTTTTGAGTCAATTTAATGCGTTATTTTTGAGGTTTGACGCAGGTTTAGACATGCACCATTGTTAGGGCATCACGTCTGTAAGGCTTCGTGCAGTAGGTTACAACCCTTTTCAGAACTCAACGACCGTGCCATTGAACTCGAAATGTCTTAATTAGTTAATCTGGGCCTTTGTGTGGTTTTGTTTCACGTGTTTTTTGTAGTTCGAATTTGCAGAGTTTTTCGAAGGAAATTTTCGCAGGTGATTCGATGAAGAAGATGAGCAGTTGGCCAATGTGTGGCGCTCTTTGGTTCGTGAGTCAGCCCGCTGACTCTCTCTCCACACGCGTGTCTCCTTCACAATGGACAGTCAACCAATTCAGCCTATCTTTCTCTCTCCGATTGGCCTTTTCCAATGCCCCTGGGGCCCACGTTTGACCAAGTTTTTGAATCTCTCTTTCTAAACTTGACTTTTTATATTTATTTATTATTATGTGTTAATTAAACAAATTAATTGCGCAGCATAAATGGCAAAGATTAGTGACCTGTTACTAATAAGACCTGGGTTCTACTCCCAGCGTCCTCAAAGTTTTTTTCAATTTATTCATTTGCAGATCCGGTGTACCCCACCCACGCGAGCTTACGATACACCTTCGCTCATCCACCGTCAGATCGTTTCACGCTGCAGATCCAGAGACCCTGGGACGCTACTCCATCATGCACCCTCAGGGACTTCACCCATTGAATCAAACGTCCAGCTAAGTCTTTATTTCTATTTTTCTTTTTATATTTTTATTTTTAATATTTTCTTTATTTCCTTTCTTTTTTTTTCTTTTACTATAACTTCTCTTTTATTATTTAGTTTTAACAAATTATTTTTTTATAATTTTATACTTAATCGAAAATTCGACTTTTCTCATAACATTTAAAAATAATTGTTTTAACCCTAAATACTGTTATTTTTGTATATACTTTGAATTAATTAATTAATTAGGTCAAACAATTAGATAATTATTTTGGGTTAATTTAATTTACTTTATACCTTAAACCCTGGTTTTATCATGATCACTAAGTAGGTGTTGCACATTAACCCTGTTTAACTTTTGGCTCATTCAGGGCTTGCCTTTTGCCATGCCCTTATTATTTGCCTAAATTATTATTATTTTTGTTTTTTTCGATCTGCCACGTTATAATTGTTGAGATCACTCATGCACTAACATTTTTTCTTCTTCATGTCTAATTCTCAGGGTTAATCGAAATCCTTCAGCCACGCGTCATACCAATCAAAAAGCTAAGTTTTGATTCTTTTCTTGTTTAAATATCATTTTAATTCTCATTTTTTATTTTGCCTTTTGCCCAAAATATGGTTTATTTCAAATAGTCAATGAATCTCTCCTACACTCACCCCTATTATTTTCTGTTTAATTCTCAGATGTTCAGAGTCAATCGAAGGTTCGAGGAAGATCAAGGCTCAAGATAATAATAATTAAATCAATTATTCATATTTCTTATTTTCAACTTTAATTCCCCCATCCCCGCAGGTGTTTATTGTAATAGCGTAGGAACTTTTATTTTTCTACCTTTAATTTCTGTAGTTTTAAACTGCGTGGTTAGTAACCCTAGGGAGTGCAAGACTACTAACTGAATATAGATCACTAACTTACAAGATAAATATCATCGAAGTTAACCATGTGATTGTTGCACCCACACACCTTTAGGGTAATCCCTCTTGTTGCCTGTTGACTTTGTTGCCTGTTGCCTTTAATTCTGTTGCCTCTATGTATGCTAAATAGTCAAGTCCCTCTATTCCGAGGATACCTCAAGCAAGGTTGCCTTAAAGAATAAAAATCATCTAGTCCCTCGAAGTTTCCTCGGAAAAATAAGACGATTGTCCTATTGCTAAGGTATCCTCGCATGATGCCTAAAAATGACTATTATATCCTTCCCTTAGACTACCTGCCCTCTTTATGGCAAGGGACAGTCTTATGGCGATCGATACTTTTCTCGACGACCCTTAACATCCAATTGAAAGACTTCCTGCCCTCTCATGGTACGGATAGACTCTTTCGCCCGAAAAGCTAAAAGAACGAATTTTAAAACTTAGGGTAATTGCTTTTAATTGTTTGCTCTTTTTCAAATTTAAATTCAAATCTATCTTTCCCACTCTTTTCAAATACTTTCAAAACAAGGCTACGCTTATTTACAAGCTAAAGTCCTTAACGAATCTTTTTCTATTCACACCCTACTTTTTCAAACAATTCAAACATTTTGAAAGCAAAGTGAGCTAAGCAATTAAGAGCCCATGGATAACCATGGATACAAAGGGTATCTTACACCTTCCCTTTGTATAACTTACCCCCCGAACTCAAAGTCTTTTAAAAAGGTTTTTTTCTGTTCTTTTAGCCTTTCTATAAATTGGATAAAATAAAAGTCGGTGGCGACTCTTGCTTACCGCGACATTTCAATAAATTCAATTCACCGTATTACAAGCTGACTGAGGAATTCAAACAGTCAATGAAGAAAACGTTTGCTATGACTGACCTGGGAAAAATGAAGTATTTCTTAGGAGTTGAAGTAAGTCAATGTGATCAAGGAATATTCATTCATCAGAAGAAATATGCCTTTGAGATTCTGACCAGGTTTGGTGTGGGAAATTGCAACAAAGTATGCAGTCTAATTGTACCAGGAAGCAAACTTGTGAAAGATGAAAAGGAAAAGGCCAGTGATGCTACACAGTACAAGAAAATGATTGGATGATTGATGTATTTATTAGCTACAAGACCATATATGACCTTCTCAGTTTGTTTGGCAGCAAGATACGTGGAAAGGCTCGCTGAGATGCATGTTGCTGCAGTCAAGAGAATTATGAGATATTTGTAAGGATCCTTGAGCTTTGGCATCATGTACAAGAGCAAAACTGATGGAGATTTGGTGATGCAAGCATGGACTGACTCTGATTATGCAGGTGATCATGATGACAGGAAAAGCACATCTGGCTATGTATTCACCATGGGATTAGTGCAGTTTGTTGGTCTTCCAAGAAGCAGCCAATTGTCACCCTGTCCACTATTGAGGCTAAGTTTGTGTCAGCTGTTTCTAGTGCTTGTCAGTGCATTTGAATGAGAGCAGTGTTGAATCATTTGCATCTGAACCAAAGTGGTTGCACTATCATAAACAGTGACAATAGTTCATCTATCAAATTGTCAAAAAATCATGTTATGCATGGAAGATGTAAACATATTGATGTCGGGTACCATTTTCTGAGAGATCTTAGCAATGAAGGAGTTATTGAGCTAAATTTCAGCAAGTCACAAAATCAGCTAGCTGATATCATGACTAAGGCTCTTAAGGTTAAAACTTTCTACAAATTAACGGAGGGACTTGGGAAGTGTGATCCATGGTGCACCAAGTAATCCATTAGTGTTGTTGCCTTTTACTTTCTGCTTCTACTGTTTTATAGTTTTATATTCTTAATTCTTTAATGTTGTATGTTGAACAATTGTTGTATAGAGATCAACTTAAAAGAGGGTATGTTGGATATTATCATGCTGTATGGGCTTATTGGGCTGTAACCTTTGTTGAGGCCCATTGATTTGTATCCTTTACTATGTGTATAGCCTATACAAGGCAATGGTATGATAATGAATAGAACTATAGAATAGCTGATACATTCTTACCTAACAAAATATTCAAAATTCATTTTTCATAAAGAAAAAATAGGCACCGAAATGAAATTGAAAAGTATGTCAGCCCCACGAGGAAAACTCAAAAGGTTCAAGGCGTAGGCTTCTACCAACTGAGTCTCATTTAATTCGTCAGAGTTTAAGAAAAAGGTTAAGCAAAAGGATGGAGAGACTGTGAAGGAAAGCAAAGCTAGAGAGAGCGGTTTCAACTTTCAAGCCTACTATGAACAACATTTTATTAAATAATATATTTAACAAATTGCTTTTAATTTGTTGGTGTAATCTTTTCGTCTCCCCATATCTTTTTTGTAAGTTCATTATGACTCTATACAGAAAGATACTTTTAGTAAAAAATTAAATAAAAATAAATTACAATAATTACATAATAAATTTATTATATCATGTATATTAAGAGGATGGTAGTGTGTTGTGTATATACACACAAATAATAAAAAAATAAAGAGAAACAAAATAAATGCTACAAACTACAAAGTCTAAAAATTAGAGTTGAGAAGTATTAATGGCGAAGTGTATGGTGGCAGATACACATTGAAGAAGTGCAATAAAAGGGTGATTGTTTCAGTTGGGTAGGTCTACCTTTCATAATTTCAAACCACACCCCCCTCTCCTCTATCTCATACAAACTCCCCCTCATTCAATCCCAAATATTAAATTCTTCAAACTGCATAACTAGCAGAGTTCATCAATACATGAATCAAATGCACTCAATCATGATCTTCATGATGCTGAAAGCTCAAAACAATCTCTGAGCAACACCTTTGTTATAAATTCACCTCACCAACTTTTCCCTCTTTATCATTAATATTTTCACCACAGAAACTTAGAAACAAAAAACAAGTCATTTTCCACTTTTTCCTTTCAACCTCTTGTTTTTTGAGCATGGTAATGCACATGAAAATCACATTGTTCTATTTGTGTTTTTTGTATTTCTTGGCTGAATCATCATCATCATCATCATCACCATCTTCTTCATCATTCACTATCCAAAATTACACAAGGTATAAACAAATCAGTAGCTTGAGGCTTGAGAGGATTAATAAGCACTTGGAAAATATTAACAAGGTTCCTGTTCTAACCATAGAGGTAATGTTCTATTTATTGTCATTAATGTTTCTGTTTGTTTGTTTGTTATAGTGGTTGAAATTTTAATTCCATACATTAATGTTTTTATTAAATATCTTTATTTGTTGGTGTTGGATGAAATTAATTTCAGAGCCCAGATGGAGATCTTATAGATTGTGTCCATAAGAGAAAACAATTAGCTTTGGATCACCCACTTTTAAAAAATCACAAGATCCAGGTACTTATTTAATTTCTGTATTTTCTATTTTCTATTCAAGTTGACTATTAGATGATTACATATAATACTTAAATGTAAATTGTATTTAATTTATTTTTATAAAACCGATTTAATAATTTTTATAAAACTTTTTTTTTTATTGATGCAGAAAGTGCCGAGTGAAATGCCAAAAGGAATGAAAGTGAAGAAAGACGACAATGGTGATAGCAATAATCATACTAAGACTAATGTGTGGCAAATGTGGCACCGAAATGGAACTAGATGTCCTAAGGGGACTGTTCCGATACGGAGGAGTACGGTGCATGATGTGTTGAGAGCGAAGTCTTTGTATGACTATGGAAAGAAACAACGGACACAAATTCCGGTTGCTCGCCGGAGTGATGCCCCGGAGCCTGATATACTTGCCGCCGGTAATGGTCATGAGGTACGTGTATGTGTATGACAGTATGTGTATGTGGTTCGCTACAATAATATTTCAAATTTTATTACATGATTATTCTTTGGAATTATTTTGATGCATTGTTAAATGTATTTTACATTACCATTATTATTAATTTTAAATTGATCGTGTGAAAAATAATGAAGGATTTAGAGGTGATGATAACTGAATCATGTGTGCAAGGGTTGAAATAGTATAAAATATCATACAAAATGTAATTGTCACAGATAGATCAATCTAGCTAGCAAATGATTCAAGTTGTTCCCTTGATTATTGATTAAGCTTCAAGTTGTTATCTCCTCATTATATTAAACAACTTTTCAAAAAGAAAAATAATTAAAAAAATACCAACAAGATCAATTTCCTTTTCATCACTCGATACAGTTGTAATTCAAAAAGATTGCTTTGTTTGTACTTCAACTAATATTATCTTTTCTTACACTCTTAACCTTTGTTTTATTTAATCATAATATTATTTTATTGATAGAAGTAGACTTTACACTAATTATATATTTATTAAATGAATTAAAATAAAAATGTTCGGGTGTAGCATGCGATAGCATACACAGGATCATCATCACAAGAGATGTACGGTGCAAAAGCATCGATAAGTGTGTGGGACCCATCAATTGAAGTGATTAACGAATTCAGTCTCTCGCAAATTTGGGTTCTTTCTGGATCGTTTGATGGTCCTGATCTTAACAGCATTGAAGCTGGATGGCAGGTACTCTTAATAAATTCTAATTCAATTTTTTAATATTAAATTTAATTAATTAATTAATTATCTGATAGTGAGATATAAATATAGATACACTCGATTTCAATGGATTCATTGAAAGAAGCAAACAACATTCCATGAATTAATTAATTAATTAATTAAATTATAGTATGATATGAGATACTTACAGTGACAAGACATATTATTATATTGAATGTATATAAATATTAATTAATTATATGAAATAGTCTCTAAAGTTTTGATTATTCTACTAGTCAGGTCAGTCCGGAGCTTTATGGTGACACTAGACCTAGATTATTCACGTATTGGACGGTCAGATTTCTTTCTTCTGCTTCATCTTGAATTTGAGAGTTATTCATACTATTAAATATGAGACTTTTATATACATGTTTGCCAAATTTATGTAAAATTTAGTATATTTTATCTAAATTTTTGAAAATTTTAATTAAATTATGGGAGTCTATAAATAATTTATTTTCTCTTATAATTAATAGACATTTTCTTCTCGGTAAAAAAATGTTATCATGGGTACAATATATTAGGCGATAACGCAATACTATTATAGTTATCATTTGTTCCTATACAACAAATGATCTAAGAGGCAAGAGGACAAACAAATTCTTGACTATGAAAGGGGGAAGAAATTACAATAACAAAGAAAAATCGGAAGTTATTTGTAGTAGAAAACTTGTGTGTCCCATTCGGTTGAGATCTAGTAGCTTCAACATGGTATTAATTGCATCCCAGCGTCTACACAAATATCATCATATACTAGCTCAAAATGTTGCAAGTGTTGCTCATACTAAACACCCTTTTTGAATACATGACCTTATTCTATAGTTTTATCACTTGTTGTTATCTATTAACCTTGACAAACTCCTTACACTTTGCACCAACATTTTTCGTAACATGAAAAACACATAAGAGATGGACCAATTATGGGAAACAACTTCAATGACATTCATTATGGCAGTTTTTTGATCATTCACCATGACCTTGGGGAACAATTTCTCAAATGTCAACATCTCCTTTAGCTTCCTCATTGCTAATGTAAAATTTGTCTCCCTCTCATGTTCCAAGTAAACAAGTCCAACAAGGAATGTCAACCCAATTGACGTAACATCAAAAATCTCAAATAGTGGTAGCTTATACTAATTGATTTTATATATCTGTAGTCAAAGATCAAAATTAGATGAAACATATTGAAAAGTTTCACTGAATTATGATGTGTCTAGAATATACTACCCATAACAATTGAGTTATCTTTATTTCTGATCCAACACAAATACATTTCATTATGAATTAAGCTAAAAAAAATTGCGTTGTTGTGAATAGACCTCCAATAGTAGACCAATATATAATTCTTGCTCTATACACTAGGCCGACACTTGTTATATTCTCAACATTCCTATCTTTCATTGTACACATTATGTACCTATGTTGCACACATTATCTATGATTTGAGAGTGTGTTTGTCTTAAGGTCTCAGGTTCGCATCCTACTAATTTTTAATAACCCTTGTGTTGGGCTAGTCCATACAAAAATGTACTTTGACTTTAAACTGGACCCCACTAGTGGACGGTAGGATTGATTCTTCTAATATATTCGATTGCAAGACCGAATACTAAGATTTAAAAAAAAAAAACACTAAAAATATATAAAAACATCATGTTATTAGATTTTTAGATATAAACCTTTCTCTTTTAGCTCAACTATTAATATAATAATAATAATTATTATTATTATTATTATTATTGGGTGGGGATTTAAAATGGAATAGATTATGGATAGTAAGGAAAATGGGCTGAGCTAAAAAAAATTATGGCTTATTTATTAGTTGGTCTTTTAGTCCGATTTGTTAATATCTAACAAAATAAGAAAAATAAAACAGTTAAAAATTAGGTTAATTGTAACATTTTTTTGTATTAATGTAATTTTAACTTTTAAAAATTTAATATTTAAAATTATACTACCGTATTGTACATCCTGAAATTTGTATTGTCAGAGTAAGGCATTAAGCGTCTCGTTTCGCATGATCTTACGCTTGAAGGACTATGTACCTCTCAAATTTTATGAGATCAGGATGGTTCATAATTCGTCTTCACGAAAAGAAATAGTTCAAGTCTAGACCCTATCCAAAAGCAGGACGAGCTCAGCTTGGGAGTAACATGAGTTAGGCCAAGGATCAACACATGCTCGACCTAGAAGTAATACGAGTTTGGCCAAAAGCAAGACGAGCTCAGCCTGGGAGTAAGACGAATTTGACCAAAAGCATGTTGAACTCGACATAGGACTAACTCAAGCTACGCCAAAGAGCAACACATGTCAGACCTAGGAGTAACACGAGCTCGGCCTAGGAGTAACACGAGCTAGGCCAAGAAGCAACACATGCCTAACCTCGGAGTAATACGAGCTCGGCCTAGGAGTAACACGAGCTCGGCCAAAGAGCAACGCAAGCTCGGGGGTCCTTCAGTAGGCTATTAGCAGACAAAGTGTTTATAGACATTATGTGACATCAACATCTCCGAACATCCCCAAGCACATTAATTATCAGATAAATAGGCTATTATGACACTTGATTAGCATTTAACCACATTTATATCTCTGGTCTCATATGGAGCTGTCAAAATGGGCTCGGTCCATCGGGCCGGTCCACGAGCCCTATATTTTATCGTGGGTCGGGCTGCAAAAAACTTTAAAAAAACACAACCTTGTCTTTTTGGTCCAGCACACCGGGCCTATATTTTTTATGGGTCGGGTCGACCAAGCGAGCTTGGGGCTGGCCCATTAAAAATAAAATTTTAAAATAATTTTAGTTAATCTTAGAGAAAGCTTTATCTTCCACATTCACTTGTATCCGTTGACTCTTTTCAACTACAAGTAAGTCGGCCCATTTCTCGAACCAAAGGCTCATGATACCACTGTTGGGGGCAACACAGGGGTCAACGAGGGAACATATTACACTTGAGACACACTTTGTGAGAGACACATCACTTGTCCCACATTTGATTCTCAACACGGGCCACAGGGCCTTTTGATAACTAGACTCATTTTTGACGGCTCATAAAATAATCGGACCGACCAATTTCAACCCCTTTATATGTTTTTGCCTCCAAGCCAAAGCGGATCGGATCAGACCAACTCATTTGACCGCTCTAGTCTCAAATCAAATTAGGGGAAAGGATTATATAAAATAGTGCAACAAATCATTTGAGGAGAAGAGAGATGCCAAAAAATCATCATAAGAAGGTCTTCATTGTTTCTAGTCAATAGTTAAAAATGAGTTTCAACCGTCTCCCTTGGCCAAATACAATTTTGTTATTTACAGGAAGACTTATTTATATTTTTATTGGGATGTGTTTATCCATTGTATACTAAAATATCTTTACAGGAAGACGTATTTATATTTTTATTGGGATGTGTTTATCCATTGTATACTAAAATATCTTGTACTGATATAATATAACTAGAGTTTGTGTATTGTTTATTAAAATATAAATTAATTTTAATTGGAAATTTGTGATGCTTTATAAAGTTTTGAAAGTTTTTTGTTAATGCAGAGTGACTCTTATCAAGCAACTGGATGTTACAATCTTCTTTGTGCTGGATTTATTCAAACCAATAGCAAAATAGCAATTGGAGCTGCAATTTCTCCTGTCTCTTCTTATGCTGGCAACCAATATGACATTTCAATCCTCATTTGGAAGGTCTATATTAATTTCTTCCACATGCAAATCCATTTCTCATAAAAAAATATTTTTTTTTCACTTCTATGTTGTTCTGAATTTGAATTAGGATCCAAAAGTAGGAAATTGGTGGATGAGTTTTGGCGACAACACATTGGTAGGATATTGGCCGGCAGAGCTATTCACACATCTCGCCGGTCACGCCACAATGGTGGAATGGGGTGGCGAGGTGGTGAACTCACGCTCCAACGGCCGACACACCTCCACCCAAATGGGCTCCGGCCATTTCGCGGGAGACGGATTCGGGAAAGCGAGCTACTTTCGCAACCTCGAGATTGTGGACATTGATAACACTCTTAGCTCAGTGCAAAGCATTTCAACGCTAGCTGAAAATACAAACTGTTATGATATTCAAAGCTCGTATAGTAACGAATGGGGTACATATTTCTATTATGGTGGACCTGGGAATAATCCTCAGTGTCCATGATTTTTAGTTGAGTACATATAAATTCAGTTGGACACGTATAGTTTGGTTTCGAATTTGTCCCAGGTTGTTGAAGTAATGTTTTATTTTCTTGTTACATTCTTTACTTGTACGTAATTAAAGAATTATTGTTCTGCTGTTTGCATTCTTGTTTGGTTTTTTTTGGAAGTATATGTGAATAAGCAGAACACAAAAACTTGGTAAGAAATGGCAAATTTTGAATTTGTGAACTTTTATATACATGCTATATTTTCACCTTACTTTCCCTTCTCAATATATACTAAGTTGCTATAGATAGTTTTTCTTATAAGCAAAGAGGATGTATTAAAATCAAGTAAAGGCTAACTCATCCCTACAAGTCAGGCGGTTTTGTAGGGATGGGTTAGGCCCAACCACATTTTTTAACAAAAGAATACTCAATCCAATACAAAAGAAGGAAGTTTAGGAAGCAAAAAGCTACTAGATACAAGAAACCGAACTGGAAGCCTAAACACTAAAATCAACTATAACATTGAATTTACAAGTTGCCCCGAACCAATCCTGCGCAAGAGATTTAGCTAAAGAAAAAATATCTTTCACCCCTATGTGATCATCCCTAAAAAGAATATGGTTTCTTGTTAACCAAATTGGCCAAATAACAGAAACCAAAAAAAAGAAGGCGCAATTTCTTCTTTATACGACCTTTTAAGAGGATGTTCGAAGCTAACAGATGATCTAGGAGTGAGTCACATTGAGGCATAATTTGAGTTTTGGTATGTTTTCTTGGTGGGGCCTCAGTGTAGAGGCTGTTGTAATTTTAGATTTCCTTGTATATCTAGCATGTCTTGTGCTAGTTACTTTTCTTTAATGTTAATTACTTTTGCCTCTTTCTACTGTGATGCATAATTCTACTATACCAAACTTTCAACAATTCGACGGGCTGTGCAGAAATAAAATAGAAAAATTTAGAATTATTTGGTACGCTAGCATCTGAGTAATTTGGAAAGGACGAAATGAAATAATTTTTAGAGAAAAGGATAGTTCAAAAGAGCATTTAGTTGAAGTTAAAACTTTATCATGGAAATGGTTGAAAAACAAAATGACAGAATTTGGTTACTCTATGGGGCAGTGGCTGAACAGCCCAAGACAGTGCTTGGGATCATAGTCACAGAATTCACTGGATCTCAGAACTGCAAATTGGTTTGTGCAAACCAGTTCGCAGTACTTTTTTGAACCGGTTCGTGACAAATCTACTTCACATAAACCGGAGACCAAGCGTACCACTACACTAAGTTAAAAAATAAATTTAAACTAATTCATTTAGAGAATTTAGGTTACTGCCATAAGAACACCACAGTAAATCCCAAACCACAACTGAAAGAAAATAAATTACTCAACTACCACTTGTAATGTAGCAAGTAGAACTGAGAATGAATGAATAAAACAAACTGGAGTGTCCTATTAATAGATGTGGGACTAGAAATATATTATGTTTCAATGTGCAGCTAATAAACTATATAACTTTACCTGCTCTTTCAGTATCAAAATAATTAAATTATTTTAATTAGAGCGTCTCGATTAATATATTTGAACGTACCACGAACTCAAATAGCCTACCGACTATGTATATCCCTCGCGTATAATTTTTTGAGAGTTACGTACCGCGTACCCGAATTCGTATCACGTACAAAAACGAACTAGATTTAGAGAGAGCTGTTTAACAACTGAAACAAACTCAAACAGCCAAAATTTACACAATCACTTAGATATATACGTTGCACAATTTTATCCCACATATACACTTATTTCTTCATAGCTATTTTTCTATTTTATCTTCTAACAATGCATATTAAATCTATCAGAAGAAATACTCTCCATTCTTGTTGATTATGGATCAAGTCTGCCAAACCCTTAACAAATGACGAAGCAATGAAGTGACCACGACATCACACTGGTGGTGCAGTGTTTGGCATCAGTGAATCGTTCCCGCCGGCGGAGGGAGAAACACCTCCGGCAGGCTCAATCCTACCCATCATAGACCCTAATTTTCTAACCGACTCATCATCACCTTCATCATGATACGCATAAGCAAACCCACCATGTCTACTCAAATCCATCCCCTTACTCTCTTCATCTCTCGACACCCTCAACAACTTCATCTTATTCAATCCATAAAACAACGGCGCCATCGTCACAGTAACCCACCCACACACCACCACCACCTCAACCACCTGTGCCGCAAACAATCCCCCTCCACCACCCATCAACAATCCAAACGGCCTCCCAACCCCATAAATCTCGTCAACATACTCCCCCTTCGCAAACAACCCCGTAAACAACACTCCCCACGCGCCACACCCTCCGTGCAACTGCGCCGCCTCCAAAGGATCATCATACTTCACCTTAACCGCCAATCTATTAAGCCCAATCAAAACCCACGCCGCAACAAACCCACACACAATCGCCGCCCACGGCTCAACAACCGAACAACCCGAAGTTATCGCGGCGAAACCGCCGAGTAAACCGTTACACACGTCTATCACATTCCAGTGTCCGTCTAATAACCGTTTACTAAACAGAGTCGTTAAAGCCGCAGTGCATCCAGCCAATGTCGTTGTGACACCTGTTCTTCCAATAGCACTCCATTGACCATAGTAATCCCTTCCGTTGGTATTTCCGTAGTTTTTTACGATTGTCAAAAACGAACCGGGATTGAACCCGTACCAACCGAACCATAACAAAAACGAACCTAACACTACTAAAGACGCGCTGTGTCCTTTTAAAGCAACAGAACGACCGGTCCGGTCGAACCGGCCGATTCTCGGACCTTCTATAAATGCTCCCCATAACCCTGCTATACCACCAACCATATGAACCACGCCGGAACCGGCGAAGTCGATGACGCCGGACCCGAATAAAACATCGCCATTGGTTCGGGTTGGGCTGGCCCAACCACCAGAAGACCAAACCCAATGCGAAACAATGGGATATACAAAACCGGTTAAGAAAGAAGAGTATATAAGATACGCAACAAACTGTGTTCTCTCTGCAATGGAACCACTGGTGATTCCCGCGGCGGCAATGGCGAAAGCCCATTGGTAGAGGAAGAAACTGTAGTCACCTTGAGGTGAAGGGTAATCACTTAGACCGAAAAAGTGGCGGCCGATGAAGCCGTTGGAAGGTGCTCCGAAGGCAAAAGCAAAACCGAATAGGTAATAGGAGAGGCCGCCTGCAGCGGCGTCGAGGACGTTGGTGAGCATGATGTTCATGGTGTTTTTGGCTCGAACGGAACCGGCGCAGAGCATGGCGAAACCGAGCTGCATGGCGAAGACTAAATAAGCTGAGAAGAGAAGGTAGGTGTTATCTACTGCGTAGGTTGTGTCGCTGAGTTTTTTTGAGATTGCATTGAATTGGGTGCAGAGGTAGTTTGCGACGGCGGTTGCGTTTGCGGTGGTGGTGAGAAGTGGGGCAAGGTCGTTGGCTGAGCAAGAGAGGGAAGCCATAGTCGAATGTATTGAAGAGTGAGTGAGTGCAGAAATGGACACAAGTGAGGTGAGAATATGAATTGAAGTGGTGGAGTGGAAGTTGTCTATTCTATCTCATTCGTTTTATAATAGTGGAAGAAGAACCATGGGATAATCTCAGCTATTTTTAGTGGTTTTTATAACAGCAGAAAGAATATTTTAGATTGGAATGGATTATGAATTGATAGTATTTTTGGGGTTAGAACTTGTTCTGTCCTCTTCATTACTCATTTCCACATTTCTCAGTGTCCCACCTTTATGTAGTTTTGTACAATTGTGTGCATGCACTGCCACAAAATTATATGTACGCATATTATTGTTCTTTTTATATTATTTTAAACAAACATTGGGGCAGCATAGATGTTTTGGACAAAGCTTAGTACAGAGGTGGGGTAATTAATTGTTGAATGGATTAGTTGATTAGTTAATCACTATAAGAAAAATGGTGTCTAGCAATGTGATATTGCTACGTGAAAAACATGTCGTTAAAAAGATGTTGTAATGTGACATTCACGTCGGAAAGCACACTACAAATAAATGGTTTCTGACAATTTGTTTTTGCCACGTAAAAATCACGTCACAAAAAAAGAACATTAATGTTAAGTAAAAATCATGTGGCTAATCAGGTTTACACATGTTATGACTTCTTTGTATTCAAGGGAATTTTAAAATTTTCAAAAATTCAATTGTGGTGTGAAAATTAGGTCGCTATATCAATGAGACGAGTGAAATTAAATATGTAAACCTGTTCATACTTCGAAACCAACAACACAACAAACAACAACGGAGTAGCCATATCCACCGCCGCCAAACACAGATTCGGTGAACCATCTTCTCTTTTCCATCCGACCACCACTCTCCTAATTTCACATTTTTCTTTGTATCCATTCTGGCCACCGCTCGCGTTCACCATCACCACCTTCCATTTCCAGACCACCATGGTCACCCTTTCATTTCATAGATTTAGAAAGAAAGGAGAGTTTTTGCTTCATTTTGTTTCTCGTGTTTTCCCAAATGATCTTTGCATTCTTTCATGCATGAATCTCAAAGCTCTTTTCTCTTTTGGGCATTTCGAGGAATCAGAACATTGTCCAGGTTGTCACATTCGGGTATTAAAACCCATTTAACAAATTAAGCAAGCGGCAAAAAATAAGTAAGATAGAGAGTAAATAATAATACCGAGAAGAATTTGCTAATCAAACATTGGGGCAGCATAGATGTTAAATAGTAAAGGCGTGGCTTCAAAAGCTACTTAAGTGAAATAACAAGAAGTTTAGGAATATGGAAGAAAAAAAAAGGAAGAGTGAGTGTTTTTATCTAATAAGGACTGGTAATGGATAGGCGAAGAAGAAATGTTTAAAGGTAATAATGGCATTGGGTTCCTCATAAAAGTCATCATGGCGAAGAGAGAAGAAATCTTTCAGGATATGCATGATCATTGCTAACACGACATCGCACGTCATCAAAACCCAGGACTAAGGGGGTCTCTGAACAGACTAAGGCTGAGATGAAACGAGTTCTTCATGAGTGGGATATATTCTGAGATTATTTGTCCTATCACTTCAATCTTCTCGGGCTTTGTGCTCGGGGAACTTATGTACATAGCAGAAATCCTATAGCAGTCAAGATGATGAACCCGAAAGGGCATGAATGTCCTTTACCAAAAAACCGGTTGACACCTGTATGTCATGGTCGGGCAAGACTTGGACATCTTCCTCAGGTAGTGGTCGGACATGAAGGTCCTGGAGCTGAGCTCGTATAGACACCAGGATATTCGGGCAGACAGTCCGATGTAACGGCTCAGAGGTAGTCTCAGAGTCGCATGGAGGTTACGAAATTCATGAAGAAACTGTTATGGATCATGATTGTCGACAGTAATGGCGACGACGAACGTTATCTCAAGCGTTTAAGCAGGGCCGGCCCAATCCGTTTAGAGGCCTAAAACAAATTTTAAAGTGAGGACTTTAAAATGTATTTCAAAATATTAATTTTGTGGTTGTTAAGAGTTGAACTAAATACCAATAGGAAAAGAGGCCTATATATTATCAATTCAACTACAATAATATATGTAATTCAAATGTCATTATATATTTTTATATCTAAATAAAAAAAATTTGAGGCCTTTTTTAGCCCAAATTTTTTAGGCCTAAAGCCCTAGCTTTAGCAGCTTGGTCCTTGGGCCGGCCCTGCGTTTAAGTGAGGAACACGAAGAGGCGGATCATTAGGGTTATATTGGTTTGGAAACATGGGTTATATAAAGAGAGCGTCATAGCAAGAAAAAAGATATCCAAGAGACAGATCACGAATACACTGATATAGAACATAATTTGTGAATAATTGCAACCTCTTCTCACTAGCATCAGGAAGATCAACCAAAAAGTATTTTTAACCAGAAGAGAAGGTAAAAGTAATTTTTATTAGCTTTACAATTTTTTTTGTTATGTTATCTCTTGTAATTTGAAATCATGGTGATAGCTTATCTAAATTATTTGATAGTAAAAAAATTTAATGTGTTGTAAATTTATGTAAAATATGTTTAGCAAGTGTGTGACTTAACAGAATATATATATATATATATATATATATATATATATATATATATATATATATATATATATATATATATATATATATATATATATATATATATATATATATATATATATATATATATATATATATATATATATATATATATATATATATATATATATATATATATATATATATATATATATATATATATATATATATATATATATATATATATATATATATATATATATATATATATATATATATATATATATATATGTAAAATGTAATATGATAATAGTAATATAAATTATTAGTTATATTTATTTTAATAGGTTTGATATGAAATAAATCAGACTCATATTGACTAAAGTTTAGGTTCTGTTTAACAAGATATTTTTTGAATTTATAATTTATAATTTATAGTTTATAAACTCATATGACAGTAAGACATATGTTTGATAACCGTCTTTTCATCTTGAATTTATAGTTTATTACATATTTCCCGATGCTATTTCAATTAACGTTTTAGTTTTTAGTTTTTTTTTCCCTTATTATTTTGAATAAAATTCATTAATATCCTTTATAATTTATTCTAATTTAAAATAAAACAAATATATATTAAATATTTTTTATGTCATTTTAATTTATCAACTAATTGAACCGTTAATTTTACGAAATACTTCAATTAGATTATCCACTACAAGTCATCGGTCAAAAACTATAAATTATTAGATAGTTTATCTGTCAACTGTTATTTTTAACAAACAGAACCTAAATCATAAGTATAAGATTCATGCGTTGGACTTGGACTCATTGATCTAGTGCTGGAAAACAAGCTATGCGTGATAGAGCATTGATCAATGTTTGCAAAAAATAGGAAGAAAAAATAGAAAAAAAAATGTTATTTAAACATTAAAATTTTTTATATTGCATACATTTGTTTCTCTGCGACTGGCTTTTTTTAGATATCACATTTTTATGAATTTCAAAATTACACCAATTTGCACAAACAAGTTATTCAAATAGAATTTCCCCATTAGAAACACTTGGTCTCGAGAAATTAACACACGTTTTATATATCGTATGAATATAGTAAACATTCGAACCTGAAACAAAGTGTCTAGCTTAACAACATTAGTATTTGTCATTTGAACTAGATCTTATGGACAAAGATTAGTTAATTATAAGATTGTTATATAAAAATTGTATAGAAGTTGACAAAAGAAGGAGAAGAATGCGAAAGGGAAATATGTAACCTTTGAGGATTTTCAAATAATTTATTTACTATAGGATTGCCCTTTCTGTAATGCTATAGACAGTGTAAACATTAAAATATCCAGCTTATAATAGAAGAGAGGTTGAACTCGAACCATCACTAAACCTTTCTAATTTTTTATCAACATTATATATAGTAATACTTTAAGAAAGAAGTCCAAGTTTATGAACTACAAAATTGCATATGAAATCATCAATACCATCATCATCTGAGCCTGGCATTCTTATTAGTTTGAAAAATCTTGAAAATGAAAGTGTTTATTTAATGAAATATTAGCACAAAGTCACTAGCATAGTTCATCATCAAATTTCAAGATCCTTAGTTAAATTATTGAAAATTTATCATTCTTTACAAAACCACTCTATTAAATAAACAAAATTTGTGACGTACTGACAACTACCATTACTGGTTTACTATATCATTTTGCAGAAAACTGTAAGATTCTGTGATGAGAAATAAAATAAAGCAATTTGAGGATGCATTGCATAGCCAAGTCGCCGCAATATGGTCCATTCCACACCACAAGATGCGGCAACAAGGAAAAGGAAAGTATTCATCAATTATTCAATTGTAAGGTGTAACATCTGGAAAAGTCTTCACCTAATGAACCCAGAAAGTTCCAAAAATATTGTGTGGCCTAACAAACCATCATAATCCATCATAGCCACAAGACAAAATTGGGGAAAATTTAACATGATTAGTAATAATTTACCTAACACAGGGCTATCATTAATTTATATATACATTTTTTTGTTACAGTATATCTAACATATTCACCACATATTTGACAGCATATGAGATCCACAAATTACCTGCTCCACATCAATTTATTTATTTACTTTTACAACACAGCATCCATTTAGTCAGATATCTTTTGATACAGATATTTGATCCTACTCGCATCATCTTAATAGAAGAAATTACACTTGGGGTGACAGAGAAACTGTTCCGGTCGACCTCAAGTCTGCGTTACTGCGGCTACGAGGTATTGTCCATTTTGAGTGTGAAATATTTCGTAGCTGCAGTGATACGGAGTTGAGGTCGACCAGAACAGAAACAGTTCTCTGCGCATTAACCAATTTACTCTACAAAATGGTAAATGTAAAGGATGAAGCATTCAAGTTAGTCCAAGAAAAATTATAACTAGAGTAATTATTTTTAATAACTCACCATAGGCATAAACAATGAATTTTACCAATCTAATTTTTTAATATTCACAGTATAATATATCAATGATCAAACATGCAAAATTTCATATAAATTGGACATTTGAAAATATGTAATCTTAAAAACGATATTTACTATATTTCTTTAAGCCAAAAGCGTTGTACATGAACATAACAAGCCACACCATGGAGAAATGTAATATAGAATTTATACCAATTTTCTACATTTTGGTGTGTCCTATTATCCTATGGTCCAATCAAATGTGGGTAATTTAAACCAAGATATGTAAATGTAATATAGAATTATAACTTTCCTTTTACTTAAGAATGCTTGAATGATAAGGATTGCATCTCTTCTAGCTTAATCATACGTCACGAGTTTGAACCCAGCTTTAAGAAGACAACGGTGTTAAAGCTCTTAAGAAAGAATTTTGTCGCTCATTGTTATACTATCATATTTGAGAGATTAATCTTAACCCTTACAATGCAGCAGATACCTAATTTACAATAAATAAGATGGTCAAATACATTATCGAGCTGTCTTGATTTTGTTGTCTTTCCACAAAAACTCCAGAAGCATTTGCAAGTAAAATTGGACTTTTCAACAGCATGCAGAAAGGTTCACTCAAGAGTCACATAGGTTACGATAAAGTCTCCAGTTAGTTTTGATACTTTCTGGGATCAGAGTGTACGTGTCTGTGACACTGTGCTCTAGCTAGAGATAAAATGGCAGTATGACTCATGACACATTAAGCAAGTACAATGTCTTGAAGTGTGTGGAGAAACAAACATAGACGTTGTACAATCCATTAATGATGTTCAAGCACAAGTTGGATCAGGCAATCGCATTAGTCACCGAAGAGTTCAACAACTTCCAGGTCTTATCAAAGTCAATCAATCTCACTGTATATTTCCTTATTAGAAACTAAGATCTATATAAAGTAAAGGAAAATGAAGAAAAGAGAGAGAGTTCAAGAAAAATAGAATATTACATAAAGAGTGCAAGTGGTGTACTTATAGTACTCCTCGATGTAACTAACTTCCAACTGAATTCATATTTGTGACTAACAGAATTCTGACATAGGGAAAAAGAGGGTTGGGCTAAATCCAACTCTAAATACAAGATAGTAGCCTATTATATATTCTTAAGAGCTTGAGTTTCTAAAAAATCACATGTGTGTTTCGGATGGGGAAAAAATATTGTTTTTTCCGGAAGTATACTTCTGAAGTGACGTTGGAGGTAGAAAAAGAAGTGCTCTCTTTTCCTAATTAGGCAAACATAGAATATGTAAATGTAACAAAAGGTGTTTTGTTTTCTTACCGATAAACATCATAACTCCCTTTGCACACAAAAAAGACACAACTCATGAAGTACACACATCACTCCATACATAAGAAATTTAAAACTGAATGTGTCTATTTACATGATATAAAGACATTAGAAAATTGGTAGGAAAGATGAAAGAAACCAGGGTCAATCTGGATGCTTAGGACAATATTAAACAAAAATATTGTTACTATGAACATATTGTTTTCCAACCATGTCATGAATTTGGTACTTAATTATGATTGTATACTAATACTCACAAACTTACATACACTGCAGCTTCTCCAGCATTTACAAGCAAAACCGAGCGAAGGAAGCACACACAAAACTCAGTTTTTCTCTGATTTAAGTTGTATACCAAGTAAAACAAGCCCTGCTGAAGTAAGTGCAGACAAGAGTGTGGAAGCGTAAAAAAGAGCAAGCAATGTTCCCCTCAAAGACTGCGGCCAAATATTTAGACATTTTAGGCATCAGAAATAGGAAGTTAACAAAAGGAGGTTGAGGTGTTGTGAGTAAGAAGTTATTTCAAAGCACCTTAGCAAGCATTAAGGCATTGTCATTTGCATACTGCAAAGAACTCTCTGGACTGCTTTGAACTCCCTGAGCTATCTCCCATGTAAGAATCCTAATTCAAAGTTTATAGAAGAACTAAGTTTTGGGGTCTCAATCATCTTACCGATGAAATTTTTACATGGAACACTTACCCAAAAACTAATGCAATTGCAGCCCCTATATTGGCTTTAAGGGGAGTAATTTCAACCTGCAATGCTCCAAACTGCAGCCAGCAACCAGGTTATTAATTTTACAGAAACCTAGTAGTTTCTCAATACAAGAAATTTCCCATAAATGGAGACAAATTAAATACGAACCTTCAGCGTCCTACTTTCCTCTTTGGGCTGCTTATCAACAACTGCAGATGTTGAATTAGAAGACAAAGCTCTCCCAGCCTCAATCATTGCCTTTGCAATCTATAGAACATATCCTCATGTCAATGTTACAAAGATAAAAAAAAATCACCATTTTAAATATGGCAAAGTTGATTCTATGTATTAGTATAATTGTTTAGCCATGTTATTTTAAGCACAGGTTACTTGAGATTGCAAATCTGGTGTGTTTTTTTCTGACACTTAACAATAGTAATAGTCTTCAAATAAATAACTGACTTGAAAATGCCAATGAAAAGTCTGACGAGAATTTGGATTTTAGGGATAATTCATGTAATAGCTAGTTCGCATGAGCATGGCTCTGTTAGAATAATAATGCAAGTGTGAGTCAGTGGGGAATAGTCCTACATTGGATATGAATGTGGTGACTTGAGAATATACAAGTGAGAGAATCCACTCACCTATCACCTTAAGGCTTTAGGTGGATAAGTGGTGTGTCTCTCACAAAGGTGCATAATCCTCAACTTTGTATCAATGCTCCTAGTAAAAACTCCCCCAAGAAGATTGATATGATCTATGTTAGCAATTAGTCATTGAAAAAGCATGTTAGGTTTGGCATTCATCGCCCGGCAATGAAAAATGTCTCTAGTCAATTATAAACATCACACTATGTAGTAAATATAACAAAAAATCATGTTTATATACAAATACTTTTATGGTTCATTGATTTCCACATTTGAACCTAATAACAACTTGACATCCTAAATTTGTTTCAATATAATAATTGTTTTCAAATAGAAAAGATAAATCGCAAAAGAAATTAAGCTCATCTTATAGAGGGTACATGACCCGTAACAAACAAGATTAGGACCTAGTTTAAATTAGCTTCTAACCTACAAGGGATTCTCAACTTAGATAAGTATTTAATTCTTAGTATTACTTAACTAGTGAAAAAAAATATGTTTATTATAGGTACGAATAAGCTACATGATAGAGTGTTTGAAAAACTTGATTGTAGAAGCTTATTTTAACTTCTCTAAGAAGCTACTATGTAACAAACTTATGGTCATTAAAGATGATTTTAATTTTCCCTTTCCCCCAAGTACTTGTTGAAAAGTTTGTTCGAGCTGATTCTAGTTAAATGATTAAAGCGATGTACAACAAAAGAGCATAACACCCCTTCATTCTATTTGGATATCAGTTAGTTATTCCCTTAAAATGTCAATCATTTTCTCATTATGCATTTACTTCACAGAAGCTAAAGAACTACCAACACATAGAGTAGTGTAAATACCTTTTGTGTCTCACCTTGGCCATATTGCCCCATTGACTGAAACCTTCTTCCAGCAGATACCAAACGTTTTCCAAGTGCTATGCAGCAAAGAGAACAAAGAGATCTTCAAGCTAAATCCCTCGTAAATTTCAGAGACAGGCTTTTTCGAAGGAGTTCTCTATTATAAGCTCACGGCTAATTTTCTCATGCAATTACCTGATTTGGCAGTGCCTGACAAAGTAGCCTCAATCAAAGGAAGCTTTGCGACTAAAGAGCGAGAGGATGATGTATCAGCAAGCTCCCATGCTCGAGAGAGGTTTAGCAATGTCTCTCCTAACTCTTTGCCACACTAAGAAAATATACTCATTCCCATTAAACAAATTTATCCATTCTATTCTGGAATTGAAAATACTCAAGACACACATAGTAGAGGAATTTTTTGGAGGCAATCAATGGATTAGCACAAAGTTACATACATGTAAACCATAAATAGTGCACCTTAATTTTCCATGAATACATTGATTGAAAATGAAAAAAATTAAAACATATAAACACATGAAATCATCTTATCAGTGTATCACAACTAAGAAATCAGTTAGTTAAGAATGCTACTTTGGTCAACACTTAATTATCAATTAGTTTTGATGCAAATAACCAGAAATTGGATGGTTCTACAAGAAAGCGAAGAGGATAAACTATTAGCATTGTACTCAAAAATCTTAACAAGAATCTACATTGTGCTTGCATTGGAGGTAGTAAGCTATAAATTACTAGCCAAGACCGAAAACAAACACATAGACACTAATAATAATTTTTAAAAAGTAAGAGTGATTGAATGTAACATGTATCAATCAAAGTAGTACCGGTGGCCGCACATAGATTTTTCAGATACCAGACACGCCTTCAATTTGAAGTATGTACTACATAAATACTAACCTCATCCAAGACAGGTCCATTTGAAAGGTCGAACGCAGCATCATTTAGCTTTTACAAATCACAAACATGATTACAAAGTTAATTTTGGTATTTGTTAATAATAGAAACGACTAAATGAAAGTGTTGGATGTTAAATTACGTCTACAAAGGATTGCACTATACTTACATCTAATCGAAGATCGTTGGGGAACTTCGCAAAGTAATCAGAAGGAAGATCAAAACTGTCCTGCAACGTGAATTGGGAATTTTCAAATATAGAAAACAATAATAATAATTTAAAAATTGAAATTTGAAACAGAGCTAAAATGAATGGCTTACGGCAATGTCTTGGAGAAGAGTTTTGGGGTCAGGTTGGGTGGAATTAGGAGAGTTGGACTCTGTTAGAGCGGAACAGGGAGAGAGAGGTTTGGGAGTAAAAGTGGTAATGGAATTGGTAGAAATGAATTTGAGTGAGGTTGTGGAAGTGAATGGATGGGTGTGATGTTGGGAAAGAGGGGATATTGAAGACCAGGATTTGGAGAGAGAGGGAACAAGATGAAACTGAAGAGAAGGTGAAGCCATTGTTTTCATCTCAACCTTGATAGAATGAAGATTTGAAGCTATGCAGTGGCAATACTCTCTCAGCCACGGAAACTCCCACGGAAAATGTTAAATTTGCATGTCACTTATCCCAAAACTAGCGGGATACCCGTGCATTCACACTGTTTCATATAATTTCTACGAATATGAGAAGAAAAAAAAACAATAAAATTTTATTGACTAACTACATGTTTAAATCAGTGGTTTCATTTTTCCCGTACTAAAGTTGAATTAGTAAGTTACTCCTTTTTATTAAAAATGATCATTTGTCGTGTAATAAAGTTAGATCAGTACTAAAGTTTTTCCTGTTTATAACAATAGTATTTTTTTGCCATGTATTAAAGTTAGATCAGTAGTAAAGTTGTTCTTGTTTATAACAATAGTATTTTTTTCCCTTAATGTTTTCACATATTTGAAAAAAATGATCGATAAATTTTTTTGTTATTCAATATTTAGATTAATAGTAAAATTGTTTTCATTTATAATAGTAATATTTTTTTCTATATATAAAAGATAATTTTGTTATGATATTATTTATAGAAGTATTTGAATCAATAGTATAGTTGTTCCCCGTATAAATAAATATTTTAATCAACAATGTATTTTTTTCCGAATAATTTTTTTTGTTTGTTTTGACAATAATAAAAAATTATTTTAAAAAATGATTTTAAATAAATATTGTTTTGACAACAATGGTTTCTCTTCAATAATTTCTTTTATCAATCTAAAAATTTATAAATAAATAAACAAATATGAATAAAAATATAAATAAGTAGAAATGAAATAAAATTAAATAAGATATAAATATTACAAAAAATTGAGTTAAATATGATATAAACTTTACCATTTACCAAAAATAAATTCAAAACTCATCAATTAAAACTTATTAAAAAAATTCATAAACACAACAAACATTTTTAATAGCAGTCAAACTCAACAAACATTGGGAGAAGGATGAAACTTCATAAAGAGGCTATTTAGCAAATATTGGGAGAAGGAAAATTATTTTTTGGTGCATGTCAGTGTGCATTGATTGGGAAGAAGTAATGGAGTTGAGTCAAAAATAATAGAATAAAGTCATGATTATCTTCAAAATTTTGAAAATATAATGATGTCTCACATAAATGAAATATAAAACATTGAAAATCTATTGTAGAAAAACAAATTGAACAACCTAAAAAAGAAAATAGTATATAAGTTAATATTTATCTAATAATAAAAATAACATTATAAATTAAGAAAAAAAAATAAAACACAAAAATTAATATAAGAAAAACAACATAGATAACTTTTTTTCTTGTTGGAAACAAAAGAACAACTCGTGGAAAAAAAATATAGATGAAATGTTAGTAAACATAGAAATGGAGAGAACATAAATTAAAAATAATAATATGAAAGAAGGTATATTAAACATTTGAAATAAATAAATAAAGAAGAAAAATTTAAAATTGAAAAAAGAGAAGACAGAAATATTGAGAGGAAATTAATAATTGTTGAGGTGACATAGGAGAGAGTTGGTATTCAATGTTAGAAAAAAGTGAAAAAAAAGTAAATCTGACATTAAATATTATATTACTACTTTCAAATATTTTGGTATTCAATGTCGAAATGATCACATATTTAAGTTATCAATAACAAAGTGCATAGTTTAGAAGAGATAATATATCAATAACTTATTCAATGTCAAAATGATCACAATAAAATATATCAATAACTTATTGTACATATTTAGAAGAGATAATAAATATGTGCTTATAATTTTGTTTGTATATAAAAATATTTTAATTAATAATTTTTTTCTATATTTAGATATTATTATTGTTTTGATTTTTCATAAAAATATTAGGTTCAATAAAAATATTAAAGATACATTTATCAAACTTTTAAAGTATACGTGTAATTTAAGCATTCATTTATTTTTAATTTACTATAAAATGGTTATTTTAAATTCTAAATCTTAAAGTCACTTTGATTTTTATTTGTTTTGTTTTAGTAATTTTATAAATTAAAAAAACATTAGAATCAATTATAAACTTGTCTTCATGTATAAATTTTAATTTAAAATTATTTATTAGAGATCTAATCAAACCTATTTTAAAAAAATAATCAAACACACTACAATCAATTATATATTTTTAAAATTATTTTTGATTTTTCTTAAAATAATTAAAAATTTCCCGTATAAACAAATTTGTCGTTTATAAAATATTTGTCGAAATATTGAAAAAATATATATTATTTTATATAAAATTTGTAAGTTATTATATATTTTTTCATTTACTTTTTATTTTTTTAAAATTAAAATTTCTTAATAGTTATCTATTTAGGGTTTAATCTAACAATAATTATTTTATAAATAATACTATTAATTATTAATTGGAGAGAAAGAAATGAGTGTAGTTAAATAATAAATAATAAAGTATATTAAAAAAGTTATAAATGTCATAAAGAATAATAAATTTTATTAATATTATAATAATGATGGTATAAATGATACTAAATAATTTTGTTTCTCTTAATTTTTTTCCTTATAATATGATATAAATGATACTAAATAATTTTGTTTCTCTTAATGATACTACATTATAACACCCCTAATTGCATGACAATAGTCCATTATAATCGGTCAATAAAAACCCGTGCGTATGCACCGGTTCTGGTCGGTCACACGTATTGTTTTTCCAAATAATAATTGTTGTTTATAAAAAATACATTAATGAGAACAAAATTAATGTTTGAAGTACATAAATTTTTTTATTCAAAATAAATTATAAGCAGTTTTTGAAAATAAAATTACATGGTATTTAATAACTTTTTTGGAAACAATACTATTTAGTCAACATTCAACAAAATATTTAGTCCACATTCAACAGGGTGAATTGAAAATTTTGCCTTAAAATTTAAAATCAATAATTCAAATTGAAAACTCATCGTTATACTGAAATAAATAGGCTAATGAATAACCTTAATAACAATTTTATTTATAATGAATAGCATTTTTGCTCTTATATTAAATTATAATTATGTTTTTTTTTGTGGAAACAGTAATGTTGATATCCTCATAAAGATATGCATGTGAATAGTATATTGGTATGGTATAGAGGTCTACACTGAGTTTTAGAGTTTAAAGTGTAATTTCAACTGATCACAACTGAAAATGATCAGTAGTATAACATATCAGGAAAGTTTGAGAATTTAAATTAGAAAGAGGAATTGATACAAATATTAGATGCATTTGTTGATTCTATAATTAATCTATAGATTTCATACAATAATATCTCAGCTGCTAGAGAACAAAATTCTAAAACCACCTGCTAGGCTGCTATATATTTGAACTGGTTCATGACAGCTTGTTAGGAATGCAACTGTAATCTGGTGCAGAATTTAAGCGTTTAGTTTCTAAAGAAAAATAGCGAAACTGGATCTATATGCGATATATTATTAGTTCGAGGGAATACCATAATTTCATGGTTGCGGGTTCACTGTATTGAGCCTGTGGTTGCCTTAGCTGAAGACTGATCGGCGCATGTAAATCATATCCATTGATAGTGCATGAAAGATTCGATGCCACATTTTCTTCATTTGTACTCCTTGCTTCATAAACCTTCTTCTGTAGCTCTGCATTTTCTTTCTGAATGAAGTCCATTTTTTTATGGAGTTCAGCATTTTCTTGATGGACAAGAGTTCCCTACAATGGCATTAACGGAAATTGGTCAGAAATTTGTGAGAAAGCCTAGTCACATACAGCAAGAAAACCAGACTCGTGTTGAATTTCTCAATCTTTCCTTTCTTGTTTTGTAAATTCTACATAATACCTAATCATCAAGCTGCAAATAAAAAATCAAACTAAAATCAGATAAAAAAATTCTATGAAACATTTCCAGACACTTCGACATCACCAACAATAATTTGAAAAATTAAACTTAATTGGACACTAAACATACCCTTAAATTATTTTTCTTGCTGGCGGGCCTATCAACGTTGGCAAGACGATATTCATGCATAATCCAATTAGTTTTCACTCCTTTGGGGGCTTTACCGGCATAGAAAACCAGTGCTTTTTGTATCCCCATTGGTTTCACTTTCCCAGTTGGTTTATCAGCTCCGGTAGCCTTCCAGTAACCACTTCCGGCAACCCGGTTAGGCCAGGAACTGTTCGAGTATTTTCGATCCCCCTGAGAGAAAAAGTACCATTCTTTCTCACTGTGATAACCCATTTCTGCATACATCACCAAAAACAAATTATTCATATGCAATTAGAAAGAAAAGTAACAAAAGAAACAAAAGGAAGTATCAGAAAGTTGCCATGGATCAAACTTATACAAATCAACTTCTTTAACAACAGAAACAAAATATGGACAGTTTCCTTTTATATGATTTTGCAACTGCATCTTTCTGACCGTCATATCAAGTGGCAGCATAATTACACTTCCAAGTATGATATCAAAGATGTGTATTTTACCATCCTGCTTCAACTATTACCAACACATTCCTTTTTTATCTCTTCAAATTACCTGTATAAATTGAATTGAAGTTTGGCTTAAAACACACATGACAGAGGTTAATGATAAAGTGTGTGCAACCAAATTCCATGATTATAGGAATAAAATGATTTGAACATGTGCTGTTTACAACAGAATTTAATAACATAATTTCAAATATCTTAACAGAAACATGAAAATGAAAACAGTCCATACACCTTACCATCATATCAGTCCATACACCTTACCATACATCCAAACCAAAGCGCATTTAAAACCGTCATCGCACCATATGTATGTCATTCAAGACCTGCTACATAACAGAAAAATGCTCACATTAAAACCAGTCCAGTTCAGCATATTCATACCTACACTAAGTCAATTCAAGTCCAGTTCTAAACTGAACCATGCCCTGCATCCTTCATTCTCCAAGCTATCCTTGAGTATTCAAACATCAAGCCAAACATTGATATCCATGGTAAAATAAAGCAAAAGTTGAATCTAAACAAAGTAGAAATTAAAGTAAACCAATTTTATACATATCCAACTATATGATGAACCACATTCACATTCAGAACATCAACCATGGTAAATAACCAACCTCTGCCAAAAATGCCAACCTGCATAAATACAAATCTTATGCTTCATTATGTAACCAACTTTTGTTAAACAAAGAAGATGCTAAAGTTTGTAACAAAAACCCTAAAATCAAAACATGACATTCCAAAGCATCATCTAAAGGTAATCACATTTTTCTTAAAAATTACTTCTTTATCAACCAGTCAGTTCTAAAAGCTTGTAACAAAAACCCTAAAAACAAATTGGAAAAAACCTGAAATTTTAGAACAGAAAACGATTTGAAACCATAAACTAACCAACAACGCATCATATCAAAGTGTAGATCCACAAATAAGTTGAGTGAGATGATAGGATCGGGGGACAAAGCTACCAGCGCAAAATCGAGCGCTGTGAAATCGCCGAAAACTTCAGATCTGCCGCCATAAACTCTTCGTGTGAAACAATACCACAAACCATAAATAAATTTCCATCTTCTTCGCTTGAAATCGAATCAAAAGAGCAGAAGAACATGAAGAAAGAAGAGGAAGAGACAACTTCAAAGAAATAAAGAATGAGAAATGTGAAGAGAGAGCAAATCAGAAAAAAAAATCAGTCAAGATAGCAAGCTTACGAAAATTCCCAACCTGCACTTGACGAAGCAAAGCCGACACCGAATATGTTCCCACCATTAAAGGCAATTTCAAAGATGCTGCAAAGACAGTTTCAAAGTTGTACCTCAACAACAATTAATGCAATCAATATATGATTTGTTTGAATCAACAAACCGAAGGACCAACCTTGTTTACGACCAACAACGACAAAACATTGATTTTGTGGACACTATAACAATAAAACAGCAACAACGTTCAAACCTTCATCAAAAAATAATTAACAAAACATTGTAAGCAAACAAAAAAAATGTCATTTCGTTGGCAAATCGAAAATAAAGGTTGAAATCAAACTTGTTTCAGAATACTCACCGGCAACCTCTCCGACCGAACACCGATGATAAATCTATAAAATTAAAACCGTAATTTTCCCGTTATTGAACCCTAGCCACAAAACCAAAACCCTAATTTTAAACACAAAACCAAACAATTCAGAAACAGATACAAATCAAAGAAATTTCATAACCGACACAAATCGAAGAAATTTCATAACCGATACTCAAAACATACCTTTATATACTCCAAATCCTCCCTGCACAAAATTCACCACAAACCCTAACATGAAGAGTGACATACAATAACTACAACATCTTCAGTAGTTTCGAAGCTCCGTAAGTTTCCGTGGACATACCAGAAACGCTCCAAGAGTATCATAGAGTACCATCCGGTTTGTAAAGAAGAAAGAAAGAAAAAGGAAAGGGAAGAGAAGAAACGTGAGAGAGAAAGTGAGAAAGGAAGAGAGAGAGAATGAGAGAAAGGACTGAGAGAGAGAGAGAGAGAAGAAATTGAAAATTTGAATTTAAGATAGTGAGATACAGCTATTTGCCAATTCAAAAAGATATACTTTTTCAGTAACCATTAAGTTGTAGTTCCCCATATGACATCATCAATTCATTCATTCCTAAATAACAAAGGCACAAAACAACAACTATACAATTGGAAGTCAATTATATGACATCATTAGTTGAAAAAAGTAAAATTATGACCAAAATTGCCCCCATTTTGGAGAGGTGGCAAAATTAAAAGGAAGGGTATTTGGGTATTTTCCAGAACAATTTCCTTTCTTATATTATAGACTCCCACAAAAAATGTTAAATTTGCATGTCACTTATCCCAAACTAGATAACTGTTTTTTATTAGTATTACTATTATTAAGGGAAAAAACTCAATTTGCTATTTTTCTTTTTTTGAAAATAAATTTATTTTTCCTTTGTTCAAGTGACAATGCTAAAATTGTCAGACTTTTTCAGATTTTCTTGAGACTTCACATTTTGACCTATTTGGAATCTGGAGTTTCTCTTTGTTTAAGTATCATCATATAATAATGAGCATGTTATCTTCTTTCTTTTTATTTGACTAAACTTGTAGTATATAATTACTCTCTAGATCAAAACTTCATAAATAAAATGTCCATTAATGCGTAACTTCAATATATTTGATTTTTGTTAATTAAAAAAAAATAAAGAAGTTGGATTATTTAATCAGTTACTCGAGCCCATATGCATAAGAACAAGGGAAAATAAATAAATTTTCAATCTTTGAAAGAAAATTGATTTTGTTCAACATTGGAGTTAAAATCATAATCATGGCATTGGGATTAAGGCTGGCAATGTCTGTTGCTTTCCAATCGTACACATTTCAACTTGGCCAGAGTAACTACAGAACTCCTTTGAGCAAGATGTTGGTTCTTAAAGTTGAGGTCTTGCCAAAAGTATGAATCTTCCTCCACACATTGTTCACACCTTCTATACCTTTACATTCTCATAATCTTCGTCATTGTCACTGTTATTCGGAATTAGAAAAGGAAAAAACAAAACAAAAGTAATTTCATTCCGAGTTGATAATTGAAGCATGTCTTACAATGCTATTAAACAGTACTGTATTAGTGCTTAGACTTCAATGGAGACATGAAAAGTTAAATCCAGCTCACAATATGAATGAAATTGTTGTTTTATGTTTGAGTGAAATAGAAAAAAAGGAACGTAACAGAGAGAGGGAGTATTGCTGCTGAAAGATATTTTCTTATTCAATTGCAGTATGTTTAAATACATCAAAAGAAATAACTGAATAGAAACTAATGCTCCATACTATTAGGAACTACTACTGACACTACTAGAATGCTCCATACTATTAGGAACCACTACTAAGACTGCTAGAAAATAGGAAACAAACTTATGCAACTGACAACTTAAATAATAATAATAATAATAATATTTTTTTTGACTAATTCAAACTAAACTTTAGCAGCATCTTAAAGCACGTGTTCAACACTCCTCCTTGCTTTGGAGGCTGCAAACTCCTAGCTTCTTCCTTAGACATTCGAACCTATTGAGTGAGAAAGACTTGGTAAACATATCAGCAGCTTGGTCTTCAGTCTTACAATAAACAAGACTTATATCACCATTTTCTTGCACTTCTCTTAAGTAAAATAACTTGATATTAAAATGCTTGGTCTTCCCATGAAATGTAGGATTATGTGAGATCGAAATAGCTGCTTGATTATCAACGAAAACCTTTGTGCATTGATCTTGCTTCAGGCCTAAATCTGCTAGAATATTCCTTAGCCAAATAGCTTGATTAACGGCTAACGTTGCTGCTACAAACTCAGCTTCAGCAGTTGATTGAGCTACGATTTCTTGCTTCTTTGAACACCAAGAGAAAACACCTGAGCCCATGTTGAAACAATACCCCGAAGTACTCTTCATATCGTCCAAGCTACCGGCCCAATCACTGTCAGAATATCCAAGTAATTTGAAGTCTTGTACCTTGCAGTATTTGACTCCATAATTGATGGTTCCCTTGATATATCTTACAACTCTCTTTGCTGCCTTCATGTGCAGTTCACTTGCACAGTGCATGAATCTTGACAGCAAGCTGACTGAGAATAAAATGTCAGGCCTTGTAGATGTAAGATACATAAGGCATCCAATCAAGCTTCTGAAATGAACTTCGTCTACTTTATCAGCTCCATCCTCCTTGATGAACCTCTCCTTTTGATTCATAGGAGTGTTCATTGTTTTACATTCATCAAACTGAAACTTTTTTAGGATCTCCTTTGCATATTTTTGTTGACAAATAAAAATCTCATTCTTCTTTTGAGTGATCTCTATGCCCAAAAAATAGCTCATAAGACCAAGGTCAGTCATTTCAAAAACACTCTTCATTTCTTGTTTAAATTCATCAATTTGTGCTAGGTTGCTACCTGTCACCAAGAGATCATCAACATACAAGGAAATAATTAAAATATCAACACCAGCATGCTTGATATAAAGTGTAGCTTCCGCTTGACTTTTTTTAAATCCCAAGCTCAACAAATGATCATTGATTCTGCTGTACCACACTCGAGGGGCTTGCTTTAAGCCGTATAAAGCTTTTTTCAGCAAATAGACTTTTTCTTCTTGGCCTTTGACTACAAAGCCTTCTGGTTGTTCAACATAAATCTCCTCCTGCAAAAAACCATTAAGGAAAGCTGATTTGACGTCCATGTGAAATACGTTCCAGCCTTTATTTGCTACAATTGCAAGTAGTAGCCTAATTGTGTCATGTCTTGCTACCGGAGCAAAAGTATCAGAATAATCAATTCCAAATATTTGAGAGTAGCCCTTCACAACAAGCCTTGCTTTGTGCTTGTTTATAGAACCATCGGGATTCAATTTTGTTCTAAACACCCATTTCACCCCAATAACTTTTCTATCATGAGGTTTTGGAACCATCTCCCAAGTTTGATTTTTTTCAATCATGAACAGCTCCTCCTTCATTGCATCCAACCATTTTTTATCCATGGCCGCGTCTCCAAAACATGATGGTTCACACACAGCAAAATTGTACTCCACTTCATTGCTTCTTTGGTAGACGTCAGCAAGTGACCTTGTGCCTCGGACGGGTGGATCATCTACTAAATCTTCAAGCTCCAACTCAATACTCTGATTCTTCGTAGAGTCATTCCAACACCATTTTTCATCTTCCATGAAGTGCACATCTCTACTTATTTGAATTTTTTCTGTTTGAGGCTGAAAAATTCTATAAGCTTTTGAGAGTGTACTGTAGCCAATAAATACTCCAGCTTCTGCTCTTTTGTCAAGCTTATCACGCTTAACCCGAGGTACATGTGAGTAGCACAAGCAGCCAAATATTTTTAAAAAATCTAGAGAAGGTTTAGATCCAAACCAGGCTTCAAAGGGAGTTTGATTTTGCAAAGCTCGTGTAGGAAGCCTATTTTGGATGAATACAGATGTATTTGCGGCTTCAGCCCAAAGCTTCTTTGGTAATTCCTTTTGATGTAGCATACACCTGGCCATCTCCATGATTGATCTATTTTTTCTTTCACTGACTCCATTTTGTTGAGGAGTGTACGGTGTTGTTAGTTGATGTTCAATCCCGGCTTCATCACAAATTTTCTGAAATTGAGCACTTACATATTCCGTACCATTATCTGACCTCACAATTTGAATATGGCAGCTGCTTTGATTTTCTACATGAGCTTTGAATTTGCAAAATACATCAGCTACTTCTGACTTGCTTCTAATAAAATAAATCCAACACATTCTGGTTAAATCATCAATGAAAATGATATAATAAAGACTTCCCTTCAATGATGGAGTTCTTTGAGGTCCAGCAAGATCAGTGTGGATAAGTTGAAGCTTCTGGCTTGCCCTCCAACTACTTTCAGGAAATGATTTCCTTGTTGACTTTCCAAATTGGCAAGCTTCACACTCAGTTGCCTTTTCGGTTAAGACGGGAATTCCGCGAACAAGTTGATTCTTCATCATGTAGCTCATTCCCGAATGATGGAAATGACCCAACCTTTTGTGCCAAAGATCAACAGGACTTTCTTGAACCGAAAATGCAGCTTGTTCCTCCTTCATTGGATCGAATGAAAACGTCTTGTTCTTCATTTTGACCTTGAACAAATTTTTTCCAGCCGGATCCTTAATTATGCAGGTTTTATCTTCAAAGATGACTTTGAACTCTTTCTCAAGTAGTTGTCCAACACTAATCAAATTTTGATTAATTTCAGGAACATATAAAACATCAGTAAGAGTTTTTGTACCTGAATGACTTGTTAGAGCTATTGTTCCTTTGCCTTTTACTGCAATTTGTTCACCATTTCCAATTCTAACCCATTTGACTTCAGTACTGTCTAAGTATTTAAACAGTTCTTTGTCATAAGTCATGTGGTTGGTGCATCCACTATCAATCAGCCAAGATTCATATGAGCTGTTGCTAGAGAAACAGGTTGCAACAAATAATTGGTCCTCTTCCTTCTGCTCTGCATTTTTTGCTTCAGCTGCAACTTGCTGAATTTTAACTCGGCAAATTACATCTTCATGACCAATCTCATTGCACTTGCTGCACTTTGCGTCGGGCCTTCTCCAGCATCTAAATGGCGGATGACCTATTTTTCCACAATGATGACAAGGTGGATAATTTTTCTTTTTACCCTTTCCTTTGTTACGATTATCTGCATTAGCTTCTTGGCTCTTGGCTGGTAGAGCATCTTCAACCATACGATCTTCCCTCATAAGCCTTCGTTGCTCTTGGGCCTGCAAGGCTTGTATGACTTCTGACAAACTGATCTTACAAAGATCCTTTGTGTTTTCCAAAGAGGCTATAGATGCCTCATATTTTTCTGGCACTGTTACAAGAATTTTTTCAACAATTCTTGAATCAGCAAACTCAGTGCCCAACAATCTTACCTTGTTGGAAATGCCCAACAATCTGTCTGAGTATTCTTTGATTGTCTCAGACTCTTTCATTTTTTGCAGCTCAAATTCCCTCATCAAGTTTAGAACTTTCATTCCTCTAATCCTTTCATTCCCTGCATATTCTGCCTTCAGATAGTCCCATATTTCCTTTGCTGTTTTGAGAGTCATTATTCTGGTGAAAATGATTGATGAAACACCAGCATATAAACACGACTTTGCCTTTGCCTTTTTAGTTTTCTTTTCTTTGTGATTTTTCAATTGAGCCATAGTAGGATTGTTCGGCAGCGGAGGTACCTCATAATCCTCTTCCATAGCTTCCCACAAATCCAAAGCCTCAAGGTAGGACTCCATTCTCACAGCCCAAAGATCATAGTTCTCACCATCAAAAATAGGAGGAGCAATTTGAGAGAAACTTGATTCAGCATCCATATCACAGGTCCCTCAAGAAGAGAGCTCTTGATACCAATTGTTGTTTTATGTTTGAGTGAAATAGAAAAAAAGGAACGTAACAGAGAGAGGGAGTATTGCTGCTGAAAGATATTTTCTTATTCAATTGCAGTATGTTTAAATACATCAAAAGAAATAACTGAATAGAAACTAATGCTCCATACTATTAGGAACTACTACTGACACTACTAGAATGCTCCATACTATTAGGAACCACTACTAAGACTGCTAGAAAATAGGAAACAAACTTATGCAACTGACAACTTAAATAATAATAATAATAATAATATTTTTTTTGACTAATTCAAACTAAACTTTAGCAGCATCTTAAAGCACGTGTTCAACAGAAATCAAATCATGCTTCAACGCTATTTTGGAAGTAAAACAATTTGCAGTTTAAAAGAAAAAATTACAAGCTTGTGTTCTTGTATCGCTACAAAACTGCTAGATATAATTTCTCACTCTAACAACGAGGCGTGTTAGTAGATTTCTATGACTACAAGACCTTTTCAGCCGAAGGGGATAACAGATTCCAGCTTGATCTTTAGTAATCTTGTCAGCTTGCAGCAACCTTTGCCACTTTTCGTTGTTCAATTTGACCAGATAGAGGACACTGCATCTCAGTCCAACTTATTGGAACCATAGTTGCACCTAAACAAAGAAAGTACAACTGGTTGAGGCATACATGAATTTGACTGTGTATATAGTGTAGGAAACTAAAAAAGAGAGTCCAGTCAGATAAGCATAAAATAAAAACAAGTTTGTTTTCAGATTGCCCGACAAATATGAAATTCTCCAACAGTTAGGGGAATAGCACCTGCAACTGCGAGCTTGCAACTTACATGAAAAAAAAATTCTGTGCTGGATTTGATTCCCACAAGATGAAACAGCATTAGGAACATAGATCATAAGGGAGCTGTTCATGTTGTGGGAATGCATGAAAAGCCAAAATTCAAATCAGGTACCTAGACCAAAGTACAAGCATTACACTTAAACTGATGTAACCTAATCCACTCCCTCGTTGATCTCAATAATGATGCATGTTTATATGCAGGGTGTGTAACTAAATTTAACAAACTCTCCCTCGATTACAAGTCACTCTAATAGCTAACTAAAAAATTAGTTTACATCAGTTTTTCGTGTCTAACAAGAAGTAAAATATAAAACCAATCCAAGCTTATCTCTCTAGTTACATTCTTTCAGTCATGACTAATTGAGATTCCAATTTAAATTGGCACATCAATTCAAAGCTATAAATAAAACAGCAGTCCAAAGCCTACCCTTAGCTCACAACCCATTCCTTCATACAAACAGTGAGTGTTATTCTGCTAACTAGCAACTAGTAACTACTATCTGACAAATTGCTGTAACTCAAATCACATCATAGATATGTGATGAAAGTAGAGGGAACCTACGTAGAGGAGGACTGTGTGTCTGTGCCCCTGCTCAAGAGAAACTAGGAAAAGAAAAAGCAAACTAAAAATACATATTTGAGGGTGAACCTCCCACAATATGAACACAATCTCACCAGCAGTGCTTTCTGCAGAAACAACACCAAGCTCATTCTTTGCAGTTGACAAAAAGTACGCCCGTGCATCTCCAAGTGAAAGCTGATAAAGAAGGATTGGGTAAGTTAAAGTGTTACTCAAGTAGCAACAAATTGTTTTGAGGGCAATTTGGAAGTTATGAGATTAACTTATAAAACTCTTAAAGCAGTAGTAGTACCACAAGAGCTTTAACAATGTCACCAGGACGGAAAGATAAGTGCATGTCTACTTTATCAATCTCAGTTGCCCTAACATCTTGCTGCCTGCCAAAATAAGAATCATGAATACCAAATATATTAAAACAGGAATAATCATTAGAACTCCAAATGACAACCGCATGAAACTCGTGATATAAAGTTAGTTGTGCACAAATAATAAAGTAAGTTCAACTGTTCAACCAAACCGATACAATTAAACGGACTACAATTCCTACAGCCCTTTTATTTCTTTTTTTCAAGTAATTGCTAAAGTCTCCCTATAACAAAAAATGATCATTTCAAAGCTAGAGATTGTCTATGAAAGAATAACAATCTCGCTTAAAGCACGCACATACTTTCCTTTTTACAAGAAAAAAATTCTAGCGCTTAACAATACGTCCAGAAGTTCCAATACCAATGAGAGGTCATGCAAGCTACTTGTCCTCCATAAAAAATGTATGCACACATAGAGAGTAGAGACTATGGTATCAGAAAACTTTCCTATTTTATAATTTCACCCCTAATTTTAACAAACACTTCAGCTACCTTATCTGCTATCACTTAAAACTTCATAGCTAACTTATCTGCTATTTGAAACTTTGGTAAAATTATAGCATACCTAATAATGCCGGTAAATTTTTCGCGAACAGACTTTTGACCAACACACATAATATCAGTAAAAGCAGTTTTAGCCATCACTTTGGTAACCCTAACAATGACAACAGATCCAGGCTCAGGAACAGGTCCATGAGCTTTATGACCAGTTACTTCAATAGTAGGTCTCTGAATTTTCCAAACAAACAACAACAGAATCAGTAATTTTGATGAAATTAGAATTGAAAAAACGAAACCCTAATTTAGGAGTGAGAATGGGAAGGTATTGGGGAACCTGGTCAGGAGAGTCCGAAGCTGGAGGTATGGTGTGGCGGAAGCCAGTTAAGGAGGCGTAAACGGTGTTGTTGTGAACCGCCGCGTATGTTCCTCTTCCGGCTTTAACGTCGGAGGTTTTGCCTACTACTTCTCCCGGTGTTACCATCTCTTCTACGGCTCCCATTAACGCTTCTTTCTCTTTTCTTAGCCGCTCAGAAGTTTCACTTTGTTTTTGAGGCTGACCAACTCACTCCTAGTCAATTTCATTATGAATTCGTGAACCGGCCCTTTCAAACATATTTTATTATTTAATTTTTAAAAACAAAAAATTATAATGCGGACAATATTGTTCGGATGGCTTTAAATTGAACAAAAAAAATTTGACTAATAGGGTTGAATTAGTTATTTTTTTATTTGAACTAGTAAGAGACCCGTGCGAAGTATGGGACGTGCATTTGTTTTAAATGTATATTTTTTTAATAAAAAATATCTGATACCCGTAAGAAAATTTGTATTAACTATTTTAATTTTGAAAAAACTATCAAATTCAACCATCATATATAAATATTTAACATTTTTACTTTCATATATTTACAATCATATCTAGAACAAAAATTCTTAACATTATGAAGATTATTCTATTTATTAAAAAATTATCAATAATTATATTAATTTAGATTTAGAAATACTATCAATTTGAAATAACTATTATTGAATGATGAATGATGTGTTTCTCACTATCATAAATAAATACTATAAAAAAAAAAAAAGAGATTTGTACATAAAATAAGAAATAGAGAACATAACAATAGTGATTATTAATTAGTGTTTAATTTTGTAATAATGGTCATTAAGTATCATTTGATTTTGTAATAGATTTAAATATATAAAATTGCTTCCATTAAATGTATAAAAATTTATGTTGTGCATCTGTACAATGATATTGATAAGGAATATAGATACAAAATAATTATAAGAATATATTATACTCCTATTTGTTATCAACATTTTTTTTGGATACATGAAGGGCGAGAGCCCAAAAAAAGAAGAAAAACTAAACCGGAATCAACCGGGAATGAACAAAACCGGAAAGATCTGATCCGAAACAGTCCTTTACGAACGAAGGACAATCCTGAAACAGTTTGAAAGTTGGCATTTGATGGATACCATGCTTAGCTAGAAGATCAGCACACTGATTTATCTCCCTGAATACATGATTGAAGGATATCTCCACATCAGCACAAAGAAGCTTCCTAATCTTGCAAAAAAGATTACCACTTATTGGAGCATTTCTGGTTCTATTGATGTCTTTGATAACTTGATAGGCATCTGACTCCATGATGATTTTCTTGAAACCCATGTTAATTCCAATTTTAATACCTTCATAGATAGCCCAGAGTTCAGCATCCTGGATTTTGCAAATACCAAGATTTTTTGAGAAGCCTCCTAACCATTCTCCATCTGCTCCTCTCAAAACTCCTCCACAACCCGCAAACCCATTCTTGTTCGAAGCGCCATCCACATTGATCTTTATCCAATCACCCGTCGGTTTCTCCCATCTGATCCGCTTTTCCTCCAAATGAGGAACCGTGGCAATAAAATGGGAAGCTTTGGCTCTATTATATTCCTGAATCTGATGCATGATGAATCCAAATTCATCCACTGGTCTATTGAAGTTATCCTCATGCTCCTCTTTATTATGCCAAAGCCAGAGGTAATAGCAACTAGTAGCCCAGAACACTTGCGAATCATTAATCGAGTCCCGCCCGATATGCTTCAAAAAATTATGATGAATCCAGTTATCAAAAATACTTGCAAAAAACAGCAAACTATTGTTAGTCAAAACCGCTGTTCTCCACAGCTTGCTAGCCTTTGGACAATCGCGAAGAACATGCAACGAATCTTCCTCTACGCTCCCACATCTTCGACACATAGAACTCCCCAACCCCATGCGTGCTTTTTTGGAATTAGTTATTAGCCCATCATGATATAAACGCCAAACAAAAAGGCGCACTCTCTCCGTACTATTAATCCTCCAAACAATCTTCCAAACGTCCTCATCCATACTATCATCAAGCTGAGTAAGGTTTCTGTACATGTTCTTAACAGAATAAACCCCCATAATCTTGCCTTCTCCCATGCGAAAATCCGGTCCAGCATCAATGCAAGGTGGTGGGATACCTTGAATTCTCCATACGATGTCTTACGGGAGCCAATCCACGAGAATCTCCCAATTCCAGGTATCATCATTCAAGCACAAATCAGCAACACACGCATGTTGGATGTGTAAAGGAATACTAAGCTGCATCTCATCAATATTACATCCATCCTTGATCCAATTATCCTTCCAAGCTCTGACCATTTTGCCATCTCCAATATGCCAAGTACAATATTCGTCAATCTTCTCCCACTTACGGACCAACAGCTTCCAAAGGTTAGAATCTGCGTTCTTCGAGATAGGAGCTCTAAAGTTTTCGCCTCTACCATACTTCCCCCATAAAACTTCACTCCATAATTCATCATTTTGCTCTTTTAACTTCCAGCCCATCTTCAGAAGGCATGCTTCATTCATCACATCTAACTGTCTCAAACCTAGGCCACCTTCCTCTTTAGTTCTAGTGAGAATGTTCCAGCCTATTGCATGATGCTTTCGGCCACTATCATTATCACCCCAAATAAAATTTCGCTGCAGTTTGTGAATTTCTCATAAGCAGGTTTTGGGAATCTTCATGGTCATCATAGGATATAAAGGAAGAGCTTCGATCACACTTTTAGCAAGGGTGACTCGACCAGCAAAGGCCAGGTGTTGACCTTTCGAATTGTTGAGTTTCCCTCTAACTTGATCAATCACATATTGAATTTCACTTCTCTTAAGCGTCTTCCCCGTCAAAGGAACTCCCAAATACTTGCCAAGAGACATTGTTTCAGCAAATCCAGACTTCTGAACAATATCCTTCCTTTGACTCTTGTGGACATTTGGAGAGAAATAAATCCTTGTCTTTTCATAACTGACTTCTTGTCCTGACATCTCGCAAAATTTGTGAAGAATATTCATGACACTATTAATTTGGTTATTGCTTGCTTCTCCAAACAACAATAAGTCGTCAGCAAACATCAGATGAGAAACTGCAGGCCCTTGTCTACTTACTTTAATAGCTTTCCATTTACCATCATCAACGGCTTGAGAAATGAGATGAGAAAGTTTGTCAACACATAACACGAACAAATAAGGAGATATAAGTTCTCCCTGCCGTATTCCCCTCCCAGGTCGGAAATACTCCGAATTCTTACCATTCCATTTGATATTAGTTTCAACACTACCAACTCCATGCATGATTAGGTTAATTATGTTTTCTGGCAGTTTGACTTCCTTAAGACTTCTCCATATGAACTCCCAGCTCAGCTTATCGTAAGCTTTAGCGAGTTCAACTTTGATAGCGAAACATCCTTTCATTCCTTTCATCTTGTTCATGGTGTGTATTACTTCTTGCGCCACAATGATATTATCGTGAATGCTTCGTCCCGGAACAAACCCTGACTGGAAAGGCGAGATAGTTTTATCCATACTATGTAACACCCCATATTTTACATTTATTAATTTAATGGGAGTTTAAATTAATTTCTTGGATTATTGGTATTTTAATTGAACTCAAGTTGGAAATTGTGTAAAATAAGCTATTGGGCCAAGTTGTGGTTAGTAATGGAGGGGGTGTGATTGGTAGGCCCTATTACTAAAGTTATTTTGCTTTATTTTCATAAAATAAGAAAAAAAAAAGAAATTGGAAATTAGAAGAAGAAAACCTAAGAGGAAGAAGGAGAGAGCTCATGGAGAAAAGAGATTTTCGTATTCATGGTGCAGCCCTCACAAAATGGGTCATAACTCTCTGCTCGTAACTCCAAATCAGGTAATTCTCGAAGATTCGGATTCTACACGAAATTTCCTTCGATTTGATATATTAATTCGTGTCAGGGAGGTTCTCGATGAGGGAGATAAGCGAGTTTGAAGATTGGGAATTCTTGCTGAAAGTGAAGAAAAGAGGCATACGGGTTTGATGGAGAAGAAGGGGAAAAATCCAGATTCTTGGCTAAGGTAAGGGGGACTCTTCCGATTAACATCTATTATCGAGTTATGGATAATAGGACTGATATAGATATATTATTTCATGTCAATTGAATCGTATGACAGAGTTGGGATTTTGGGGATATTTGTTGATAATTATCTATTTTGATGAATTCCATGAATTTGGTGTTGTATGATGTTTGATGATGCATAATATATGTTATATGTGTGTATGATATATGTTGTGTGGCTGTTTTGTGATGGTTGATAATCTTGAATCGATTTGGTCGAGGTTGAGGAATTTGGGATTCGGGTTCGTATGCGGTCAATTCCGATGGGAATCTCTAATCTGACCAGGTCGCGCCGCGTCCCAGTGTTGGCACCCCGAAGGCGTACTTGTTTTCTCGTTCCGCGCCGTGTGTATGTGTTGCACCGCGAACTACTTGGCAGAGAGCCAAGGATTTTTTTGAGACGTTCATTTGGCGCCGCGAACTAAATTGGCGCCGCGTGCTGTTAGTGTTTGGAATATTTTAAAAAAGTTTAAAGATGCATAACTTTCGAACCGTTGGCCTGTTTTAAGTGCAGTTTCGAGCAGTATGAAGCTTATGAAATATTCTTCATGTTATAATAATGAAATGAGCAGCATCTTGAATTTATTTTATCATCATTTGCTTGTTTTGATGTATGATGCGTTGTGGATATATATGATAGGATATAACGATACAAGCTATGTTTAAAACATGATTCATTTGATGATTTGTTTGTTGGTATGATGAAGCTTATGAGATAGGTTTGTGATAATGTGAGTATGATGTGAATATCTTGTCTGTTGGATGGATGACGTATTGTTGACATATATGATGAAATGTGACAATATAAGATGTTGTTTTGAAAAACATTATGATGTGATAATTTGTTGAGAATTATATGATGATGATTGCTTTGTTTTAGAATGATGTGGATACATGTATGTTTTTCCTTATTGATGATGATGATGATGATGATGATTGATGTGGATACATGTATGTTCTTTAATGATGATGATGATTGATTGTATTTGAATGATGCTAATGTATATAAACATACTTTGATGATGATGATGATGTTGATGATGATGATGAAATGAGTATTTTATGATGTTACTCATAGACTTGACGATGGTATAAGTATGTTCATGTATGTTTGCATTCATTCATATTCATTGATGATGCTGTATCCATGATGATGTGTTGGATCAGTGAAGGGCATGATTCCCATTGTGTGGAATATGTGCTGGCAGGGCCGTATCTTGATGATGTTGGATCGGTCATGGGTTATTCCCGTTTGATGATATTGGTACCACATGCATAGTGTCAGTTCATACATATGCATATTTTTATAACATGATTGGATGTATTCCAGTGTTATAAATATTGATGATGTGTTGGTTGATTGTTTTGTGATGATGAAACTTGTCTGGATGTCTGTTTATGAAACAATTGGGTGAATGATGTAACTATGATGTGTTATTATTTATGATTCAATAACATTTGTTAATTTGAATGAGACTCACCCTTACTGTTGACATTTTCAGATTGGCGAGTAGCGGCTTTTGGCTTTGGTGAGGATAGCTCATAGGCCAGTTTGTTTAAGTATAGCGTCGGTGTCATGCTCTGATATTGTAACACTGGGGAACGCTAGTTTAGAGTCTATGATGTTACTCCATTATGTTGTTATTGTATTAATTTTGTGGGATATTGCATAGATGATGTTATGCTTATCCGTATGACGAATATTCCGTTGTGTAGAAACATGATTTTGTTAAACTGATGATTCGTTCCTAAGTGAAGCATGACAATTGATTTATGATAAATTGTTTTAAATTGAATTGTGGCACCCTTGTTTTCATGTTTTACTCTGAATTATTTTATTAATTTCCGCGGGGTTTAGAAGGGTGTTACATACTACTCTGCAGTCTTTGCACAATGATTTTACTCACAACTTTATAAATTACATTGCAAAGCGAAATGGGACGAAATTGTGTGACCTTTTTAGGTTGGTGAACTTTCGAGATCAAAACAATATCAGTTTGATTAACATCAGCAAGACAGCTTGGTGATCTCCATGCGCGTTTAACAAAATCACAAACCTCTTTGCCAACAGTCTGCCAAGATTTTTGATAAAAGCCTGCCGAGAAGCCATCTGGACCAGGTGCTTTCCACGGTTTCATGCTGAAGACTGCCTGCTTAATCTCCTCATTATTGACATCAGCTCCGATCTTCACCAATTCTTCTCTCTCAATATTCGGATAAGAGTATTTGGTTTGTTCCCAATACTGAAAGGTGTTCTTCAAGGTAAACAATTCCTTGTAATGATCAAGGAACAAATTCTAAACCTGATTAACATCCTCCAACCAAATGCCATTCGAATCTTTAATAGTAACAATCTTATTCCTTCTTCTTCTTTGCACAGTTTTAATATGGTAGTACTTTGTATTTCTGTCTCCATCTATCAGCCATTTAGCACGAGAACGTTGAAACCACATGTGCTCTTCCTCCTTTAAAATGTCACTAAGGTTTGCTTGAAGCTTCTTCTCAAGCCTTCTAATTCCTTTATGAGTATGAGTTGCTTGAATAGTGCTTTGAATACCTTCCAACCTCTTCATTATAGAACTCTTTTGCCTCATTAATTGCTGAAAAGTATGGAATTTCCACTTTTTGACACCTTGCCGGATGTTGTGGAGATTATTAAGAAAAAACAATAAAAAAAATTATTTTTATTATAAAGAGAAAGTCTATTTTAATCATTTTAAATAATTCTTAATTTACATTTAAAATAATATTTAATTTTTAAAAGTTAACTTAATTGTGTTAATTACACCAACTGAATTTTATAACAGAAAAAATAATTTAATATTATTTTTAATTTAAAATGCAATATTTTTAATAACATAATAATATTGAGAGGTATTAGACTTTTATAATTATAATTCAAAATAAAATTAAAATGTTATAGTATTACATTTTAATCAAAATATAGTATCGGGAAAAGGGAATATATCTTTCTTGGGAGAGAATGAAAAGAAGATCTTAAAAATAAAGTATTGTTGTGATTATAAAAAAAGCAAACTAAGTGACTTATAATGTCATTATTACATACTATTACATATTCATCTTACACTTCTATCCAACAATTTAGTCATATTTTTTATTAGCCAATGTTATTATTATCTATTATTTCTAACTAACTGCAATTATGCAGCATTTTTCTTATAATATCTAATATTTCTATTAACATAATTCTTATATAAGTAAACAACACTATATTTTTGCTAATATAGATTTTGTAATTACATGTCACATTAGCTCTAATAAGCTAATTGTACTTGTTTGTCTGTTCTTCAGACTCACAGACCAAATACACACTGCACCACTTAATAAAATATTATGTTAAAACACTTAATAAAGTTTTGATAAGATAGAGTATTTTGTCTTGAAGAAAAATAAATTCATCATTGATGGTACCAATAGCACTGTTGGATAGTGACGTGACAATGTAAGGACTGCACTTGACAGTATCATGTTGCCTTCATCTACAGCTTTGGACAACTCATGGGGTTCTGCATGAAACTCTCTTGTATTTTATCTTATTGCTCTATCACTCTTCGACATTTTTCTCTATGCAAAAGTTGAGAAATAAAATGAAGGCTTTATGAACTATCTTCGTGTTAATTCTGCATTTTTTCTAATAATAATAGTCAAAATTTTGTTATTTTTTTATAATAATAATAATCATAATTTTGTTATATAGTAATTAAAGTTAATTCAATTAATTTTTTTAAAAGGCGAAAGCAAAGAAAAATTATATTAAATAGTAGGTTTAAGAAATGTCTGAAGAAAATATAAATATAATGAACCATCGTATACTCGTTTCAAAAACTTTAGAGAAATAAGACCAACCAACTACCCCTATTTACTCAACTTTAGTGACAAACCTTATACCAAACCCTTAATGTTACGGCAGTAGAAATAAACAAAGATTATATTTAATATTTTATAATATTTATTATCTTTTTAAAAAGTAATAGCAACTAAACAAATTTAAAATTTAATAAAAATTTAATATATTGTACATTATAATGTAATAAAGTTCTCTGAAAAATATGTATCAATTAGACATAAATTTATAATCATAATTGTATAGTAAAAAATATACAAAATAATAGTACAAGTTTGCCATATATTTAAATTTAATATCCTTTTATGCCAAAATAGTTTTATACAAAAATAATAATATTATTATTAATTATATTTTAATATGTGTTAGTAGTAGTCATTGTAGTTAGTATATTGTATTTTAGAAAAAGGAACATCAAATAAACAATCATAGACTTAAAAAAATAAATTAACTATTTATTTTTTATAATTTTTGTTAAATTTATTAATTTAAATTAATTAATAGTTAAATATTAAAATTATAATTTTAATAATATTTTAACATTTTATCATGTCATAAAAAGTTATTTAAAATCATCAACTTTTGTAAGAAAAACATATATTAAAATTGGTAATAAAATATTTCGAGTTTTAATAATTTTATAAACATTAAGTCTATTATTTAATATAAAATGAAACATTTAATAAAAAATAAAATATAATCATCAACATATTTAATAAAAAACATGAGGCATATATAATTAATAAAATATATATGATAGTATAAAGATAAAACTTAATGGGATAAATAACCTTCACCCCCTGCCATATGGGCGAGTTTTGAGTTTGCCCCCTATTAAATTTTTTTGTTAGATTCCCCCCTTATAAAACACAGATTCCATTTCTGGAACCCCCTATCCCTTGTTTGGCTGACTAGGCGGCTGACTGGGCATGAAAAATCTCTTGTTTGGCTGGAAATCTCTTGTTTGGCTGGATTTCTATGGATTTCCTTATAGAATATTAATTCTAAAAAATGATCTCAATGGGGATTGAACCCAGGACCCTTAGTAAACCCAGCAAATACCAAACCACTACACCAATACATTTTAGTTGTTTTAAGTGTACTCCTTTATTTATTTATTATATATTAACGTTTATAGTTATAAAACATATAAAATATATTTTTTAACGTTATAAAACATATAGTTATGATAATTTATTTTACGTTAAACTATATGTTTTTTTAAAATAAATATATTAACGTTAAAAAATTGACTATATATATATATATATGAAACAAAAAACGTCAACATATAAAACAAAACAAAAAAATTTATAAAAAATATGTAAACATATAAAAATTGAATTTTATAAAAAATAATTAATTAATACAGTTTATAAAAATGATAATTTTAAAAAATGCAACATATATATATATATATATATTATATTAGCGTTTTAATAAATTATATTTTATAATTTTAAACTAATTAACATTTTATTTATAAACTAATATTTTTTATAAACTAACAAACATTTTTTTATAAAGTAACAAACATTTTTTATAAATCAAAAAATGCAATATAAAAAAAACGTTACATAAAAATAATGAGTCTAAAAAAAAACTTTATAAAAAAAAACGTTAATGCTATATAAAACAAAAAAACAATTTTAAAAAAAAAATACTGATATATCTTAATATAATACAAAACGTTAATGCTATATATATATATATATATATATATATATATATATATATATATATATATATATATATATATATATATATATATATATATATATAATGTTAATAAAACAAAACATTAATATATATAATGCTATATATATATATATAATGTTAATATATATAAAATGGTAATAAATAATATACTAGTATATCTTAATATAATACTTAATATATAATATATATCTTTCAGTTTAACAAATGTACATAATTGATAAACTGGTCTAGTGGTTAGCTGTTGTTATTTAATATTAGGGGTTGTGGGTTCGAAACCCAGCTTGCCCAATTTTTAGAAATCTGTATTTTCTAATTTTCCCAAACGCCACATGGACGCCCCGTCACCAGATTCCCCACGCCATGTCACCAGATTCCCCACAGCATGTCAGCCAAACAAGGGATAGGGGGTTCCAGAAATGGAATCTGTGTTTTATAAGGGGGAAATCTAACAAAAAAATTTAATAGGGGGCAAACTCAAAACTCGCCCATATGGCAGGGGGGTGAAGGTTATTTATCCCAAACTTAATTGAATGTGTAAAAAAATTGATATAAGATACACTTATGAGATTACATTGTGTAGGTTAAATCATAGCATACCTAGGTCGAAAAGAGAAAAGAAAGTGTATAGAAAAATAAAACATCATTGCTTGGTTTCATCATTGTCACTATTTTGTCTCAATCTCAATCCAAAGATACTCTAGGTTGGAAAGAGTCAATAGGGGTGGACACGGATCGGATTCGGTCGGATTCGGTTTCAAAATCCCAATCCGATGAACACCTACGGGTGGCTATTATAGATCCACTTCTGACCGTTTTCTTCAACGGTTAGGTCGAGTATCGGTTCTTCGGATGACGGTTTATTCGGTTCGGGTACTTCGGTTTGTTAACATGTGAATAAAAAATATTAGCATTCAAAAGTCATACAAAAACCAAAGAAAGAGAGGAAATAATTTCTACAATCAAAAAATTGTGTAGGTAATGGCAGCGATGAGTGATGAAAAGAGAACATTAAGAAGAAAGATGTGAGTGGTGGTGGTTTCTCTAGGAGGAAGAAGAAGAGAGATACTTTTCTTTTAAGACAAATACATACATTATTATAATAACAGTAGTGATATTTTTAAGTTAAAAATATTAAATTGTTGTAAGATAAAGATTAGACTTTATAGGTTACAGCAAGCTACACCATAAGAATAGAGAGGCACACTACTCCATATTTTTTCTGACAAATCACGTGTGCCTTTAGTAAGATGGTAAAAGTAAAACTACAATTGCATGTTAACACACTTTATCGGTCGGTTTCGGGTTTATATGGATCAAGACTTGTCATCCGCTTCCGACCAATTGTAACCGTCACAGACTGAAAAACCGACCCGCAGACCCGATACGATCCGAACGAATGCTTGCGGTTTTAAACAGACCGGGTTTCGGTAGGTTGAGTATTTCTTGTCCACCCCTAGAAAGAGAAAAGAAAATGTAAAGAAAAAGAAAACATCATTGTCACTATTTTGTCTCAATTTCAAACCAAAAATACTCTAATTTTACATTCAAGTTTAATTTGTGAGTTGAAGATCTTGTAGTGTACTTGTAGCTTAGACTGACATAGTACAAAAATAGTGTCATGATTACAAAGATAATAATTTTTGAAACGATAAATTATCATCATATTAAATTCAATTAAATTATTCTTAATATTCAAGAATTAATAGTCAATAAAGATAATATATTTTATCATTATTTAGTCATACATTAAATTTAAGTATTCCATTATTATTTAGATGAAAAATAAATTAAAAATAGTAGTTTATGAACGAATTTATCACATAATTATAACATTTATTGTGCATTTCTTAACCGTTCCACAATCCTTTTATTATTATTCTTAAAAATATTACAACATTTACTTCAAATTTGTGTCTAAAAATATAATAGAGAAACATTCCTACATGCATTAATTTTATTTTAAAAATAGAAAAAAATAAATTAATCTCATTTGAATTAATGAGCGTAAAAGAACAACAACAGAATCAAAATATTCCAATTATAAGCCAAAGCCATTTAAATTTATACATTATTTTAAGTATACTTACTTTTATTTTCTTTAATTTCACCTTATTGTAATAATAGCCGTAATACAAAATAATATTAATATTATACCATAAGTCTAAAATTTAATATCAATTATCATATTTTATTGATTTTTTTAGTACATGAAATAGAATAAGTTTTAAAGATAGTTATTTTTAGAAAGTAGAATAATTGTAATTTTTTAAAAATAGATTAAAAAAATAATATTACAAAACATTAAAATAAAATAAAACAAATTTGTATATTGATATGAATTACTACTATAGTTGAATTGGATAATATACTAAACAAACCAATTAGTTAATTCATGAGTTATAGTAAATTTATATATAGGTAAATTCGTTGAAATCATATTAGAGGTACTAACTAAATACTCTTAATTATCAAAATTTGAATTTTATTATAGTTTATATTTCAATACTCATTACATTTTATTTATTGTCACTTTATTAAAAATAAACATGATAATAATAATAATAATAATAATAATAATAACGATAATAAAATAATAGGTAAAAGTTATTGAATAATTTTTTTTTTGCAAGAATATATAGAAGTAGAAAAAAAAGGAAGAGGTTTTATTTTCAATATTTGATTCTTTAATTTATTCCATTACAATACTTATTAACGAAAATCTAAAAAACTTATAAAGTTGAATTTATTTATTTTTATTAAAAACAAATGGAATTTTTTTATTAAAATAAATAAGAGAAGCTAAAAAAACTATGCATGAAGAGAGCAAGAGAAATTTATTTACCGTCAAATCTAATTTAATAAAAAAAAATATAATTAATTTCTTTTGAAATAAAAAATATTTATAGTCAAATCTACAACTCATGATTTATGATTCATTCATCTCTCAAATCAATTTTTTAAAATAAATAATATATTTTTACTATTTATTCATTTTTTAAATATAAAGTTACAAAGATGTCAAATCAATAAAAACTCCTTGGGTCACGTGTCCAATTCATTCCCTAATTTTTTTATAGCTCTATTCTCTAGTTTATTCAAACCACACAATATTAAAGTATTTAATTTAATTTAATTACATTCATTATTTTCAAACCTTTCATGTTTGATATGACAATACTATTAGTTTCAATATTATTATTGTTATATCAAAAAAATTATTTCACACAACATTCATTTCTATCATAAAATGGTCAACCCTTTTTTCTCTTTCTTCTCTCTTAAGAGATCAACACATAAACATATCCAATCATTTTCTACTGCATCATCTATTACATTGAAGATGATGAGGTCATCACAAATTCAAATTAAGAATTATTCTTCCATGAGAGCTTTCTCTTCCACCACTTTATTCATGAAAGTTTTCTCTTCCACCACTTTATTCATGAAAGTTTTCTCTTCCACCACTTTATGCTTGCAATATGTGTGAAGTATATTATTGACTTTTCAAACCAAATAAAAATTATCATAAATATTAATAACCATAACCATTCACAAAGTAAAAATACATACAAGAGATTTAAAGGAAACTCAGTAACAACAATATAGTTACAACAATGAAACCATATTCTAGAGGAATAGTGACAAATTTAACAAAAACATATGTCTCAATTTCCACTAAATAAGAACAACAAAAATCCAGATCTAAGAGGAACAACTGCAAGTCTAACAAAAACTCAGGCCCCTCTTCATCATCATTCTCTTCATCACTTCTAAATAACAACAATTAAAACCAAGATCGAGAGAAAAACTGCAAATCGAACAAAAACTCAGATTTATAACTTAGTAACAACAACAACAACAAAAAACTCAAATCTGAGAGGAAAACTACAAATCGAACAAAAACTCATATTTGGATTTAGAAGAAGTAGAAAAAGAAACACAATCTCTTCATCACCACTCAATAGCAAAAAATAACCCAAATCTGATAAAGAAAAAAATAAAATGACAAAAATTATTTTTTTTTTGACAGAAAATAAATGATATTCAATCATTCAAATCGATAGAGTACATCGTTGCAATACAAATTCAAAATCGCCAAAAACAAAAAAGGATGAATCTGCGAACAAATCCACATCATCCATGTTAATAGCATAAAACGGCAAATTGCATATGCCTACAAATATTAATGTATTGACTGTATTGAGATGTCCGAAATATTCATGCTTCCGGATCTGTAGCATTGACGACACCAAAGTCATTGATTGAATCTGCACTAGATCGAAACTAATCTTTCAACCTGAAACAAATGAACACCGCACAAAAACGGAAAAACAAAATACCCGCACAAAGACGAGAAATCAAAATACACCACAGAAAATGGGAAATCAAAACAAACGATGACCCACGAAATCACAAAAAAGACAAAAAGAAAAGGTGTGAAAATCACTTATTTAAGTAATAGATAAACAAAAACGATTTGGATGAGTGATTTTGGATCAAAATTGATTTATGACAAGAATTAATTTAGTCATTATTTTAGTTATTATTTAAGTTATTATTTCGGTAACACTGAATCACCATTTCGAATATGTGTTTATTCATTTATCCTCTGTCGACAGTGGCGGATCTTGCCTAAAATATTAGGGGGGCGACAAGAATTAACTAAAATATTATAATTGCAATTTACTAAATTTTTAAAACTCAAATACAATTTTTTCAAATATTCAAAATAACTTCAACACAAAATAAAAATAGAGTATATAAAAGGAGATATTCAACCTCAAATTAAAGTACCGCCTTCCGTTCTTTTAAAGACTTGAATTCATCAATAACCAGTGATCAACTATTTCTTTTTCAATGTAAAGCATCATATTGTCAGCAAGAAATTCATCCTCCATTTTATTGCGCAATCTTGTCTTGATTATCTTCATTGCTGAGAACGATCTTTTTGTAGTAGTGGTAGAAATCGGAAGAGTTAAGATAAGACAGATTAGTCGATCAATCAAATAATATGTACCCGTCTTCCCTGTCTTTTTTAGAGCTTCACACAATTCAGACATAGCTGACAAGCGATTTAAACCTGGATGACCAACAACATCAAGATGAAAGTGTTGAAGTTGATATCTCAAACTAATTTTCTCATGCTCACTAAAATCCGTAGGATAGAATTTATTTACAAGAGCACATATATTATTCATATCAAATGCTCTGTAAATATCCTTAGGGTGTGTTTCGTTCGAGGTAGATGGAGGGGATGGGAGGGAATATTTCTAATTAAATGTGTTTGGTTCAAATTTTATGAGGAGATGGGAGGGGAGCAAAATCTCTCCAAAACACACTTTTTGCGTCCCCAAAATCGGGGGGATTTGGAGGGGATGGGAGGGAATCTGAACATTGATATTTTAAAACTTATTATAATTACTATAATATCCTCAATTTTATTTTAATATTTCAAAATTATTCATTTTCTTTTGTATTACTGCTTTCTTCTGTGTGATTTTTCTCGATTGCTTCTATCAACTTATTATAATTATTCTCCACCTTCAAATTATTTTAAAATTTTTGTCCTTAATATAAATCATAATCATTGTGTTTTTTTGATTTTTTTTTATAACTCTTTTTTGTTTATTTATATTCTTTTTCTATTTTTGTTATGTATCCTATCATATTTTCTTTTATATCAAACTTTAAATCTTTCATTTTAATTTTTTTATTTATTTTATTAAAACATTTAAATCATTTATATTTAATAATAAATTATTTTATGTATTTGATGTGTTAAATAATTCATTACGATTTAAAAGTTGTTATCAACATATAGTTTAATTTGTTTTTGAATATTTTATTCGAATTAAGTGAACTCAATTTTTTAACATCATGTAGTAAATTATAACTTTTTAGTCACTCAATATTAGAAATATTACCAACAAAAAAATATGTATAAAATTTTCACATTTGAATATCATATTGTATCACTTATATAAGATAATAAGGATAAAAATATAAATTATTAATAAAACCCCTCCTCTCCTCTCCTGAACCAAACATATTTTTAATTAAAATTCGTCTCTTCTCCTCCCTCCCCTCGTTTGAACCAAACACATATCTGATTAAAAAAATTCCCTCAACTCCTCTCCCCTTCCCTCCCCTCTATTAAAATCCCTCCCCTCCCCTCCCCTTCATTTGAACCAAACAGACCCTAAGGAACCAAACTGTTGCTTAGACTTAAAAGCTCCATTGTTTGCTCACAAAACCTATGATTCAATTTCTGTAGTTGTTGATCAATTGTAACACAAAAGAGATTCACTCTAAAATGTTGACCCACTGTGATGTGATCCATTTGATGACGTGCACGACCTTCACGCTTTATATAAACAGCATTACAATCAGGGGAATCAATATCATGTTCTTCACAAAACAATACCACATCTTTCAATAAATCATCCCACCCATCATCTCTCAAAAATATGTTTTTACTCCCTCTAAATATAGCGAAATTTGTTTTTAGTCCCTAAAAAATTTTCCTTCAAAGAATGATCCTCCTAAAGTTTTCCGTCTACACTTTTGGTCCCTCATGTCTAACGCCGTTAGTAGAAGCTGACGTGGCACGATACATAACAACGCCATTGTGGCAAGATGCTAACGTGTCATGCCACGTGACTAAGATCAACATCACACTTGTGCCCATAAAATTTCGTAGCTAATTTGTAGCTAAAGTCGTAGCAAATCTGTAACAAATTTATTTTAAAAATTTTGATTTTAAAAGAATGTTGTTTCATAATCTTTTGATGGGCCATAGTTTTTTCTTTCAAAATTTACATAATGAAGGAAATAACATATTTATTTGATAAGTTTTATTAAATATATCTTATTATATAATTTTTCACAAGTTAAAACACTCAAAGAATGTGGCCTAAAGATTGAGTGCAAGATTTGTGATACATAAATGAAAAAAGGACAGACTTAGATGAGTCAAATGCAATACACATATAAGTCTAAGTAGATGTATTACAAATACAGACAGACAGAGTTGAACACCAACGATGCTTGCAGGTGTGTAAACGCATTTGAATTATATAACAGCAAACGGATTCACCAAATGGTTACTTCTATACAGTTTTTAATTATTGAACATATAGCCGGGCCTTTTTCGTGAGTATGGGGAACCATAAAACTTAATTTTTCGAGCTAATGAAATGGTTTCAATTTAACCTTTATATTATACATTAAAAATGAAAGAAAAGAAATTGATTGAAATAATATTGGAACATACTATTGCTCTCATCCCTCCTGAAGATACAAATGATGAAGCAGCCTGACTTGATTGTATCACTGCCCCTTCCAAGTTCGGAGGTAAGCATATGAATTCTTGAAAACTATAGTCCATCAAAAAATTATGAAACAAAATTATAAAACATACTGTATGTTTTTAAAATCAGAATTTTTGGAATAAATTTGTTACACATTAGCTACGATTTTAGCTATTAATTAGCTACAAAATTTTATTGGCTCAAGTGTGATGGTGACCTTAGCCACGTGGCATGACACGTCAGCATCTTGTCATGCTGACATTGCCATGTGTCGTGTCACATCAGTTTCTGTTAACAACGTTAGATGTAACACCCGTATAATTTTAATATTAATTTAATTGGAATATTGAATTAATAGTTAGAATTATTAAGGATTTTGTGAAAATAATGGATAAATAATGGTTTATGGCATTTGGGCCATGTGAGGAAATAGTAAAAGAAGGGGGGGTGATTTAATAAACCTTTTACTAATTTTATTATTATTTTCATAAAACAATTGGGACTTGGGAAACAAAGAAAGAACGTGAAAGAACAGAAGTTTTGGGAACGAGGAACGTGAAGGAGAACTGTAGAGGGAGAGACCAAGGATCAAGAACTCTTGTCTAAGGTAAGGGGGGACTCTCCATTTAATCTTTATTATCGTATTGTGGATAATGATGTTGATTAGGAGTATTGTTTGGATCAATGGATTCTATATTCTGAATTTTTCTGTTTGTGTTCATCAATTGGATTGAAAATTGTGACTGTTAATCCCTAATAACTGAGTAGATTAGGTTGTGATGAGTAAAATCGATTGTAGAATCATATACTATTGATATTGGGTGAATTCTATGCTGTTTAGAATGTGAAATTTCTGGTTTTGAGACCCAAATCGTAGGCTGTACAAATGAATTCGCGAGGAAGACGAATGGGTAAGTTGCAGATTTTGGGAAGACGCTGTTGATACGCGTACGATACGTGTATGATACGTGTATGGGGAAGTGATACGCGTATGATACGTGTATGGTACGTGTATGGGGAAGTGATACGCGTATGATACGTGTATGGGGAAGTGATATGTGTATGATACGCGTATGATGTTGTTTTGTGTGGAAATATGGTTCTGTCCATACGCGTATGATACGCGTATGGTGTGTGTTTTGTGAATTTTTGGGCCTGTTGGTTCTGTCCATACGCGTATGGTACGCGTATGGCCAGCGTGACCTACAGATTTTGTTGTTTTGTGATGTTTGAAAGTCTGATGACGTGTGACTTTAAACTGATGAATCTGTATGAAATATTGTTGTCTGATTTATTGAATGATGCAATTATATGTATATTGAACATACTTGTTAATGATGATGATGATGATGAATGATGATGAATGAGTATAAGACGATGCTACTCATAGTATGATGATGATGATAGTATGTTGTATATATGTTGCATGCATTCATAATCATTTGATGAGGGTTGTATCCTAACGATGAGAGGATACAGTGAAGGGCAAGATTCCCATTGTGTGGAATCTGTGCTGGCAGGGCCGTATCTGGATGATGATAGATCGGTCGATGGATTCTCCCACTGGTGATGTTTGGTACCACATGCATAGTGTCAGTTTCATACATATACATGATTTTTCTTATAACATGATTAATATATGTTATGTGATGACTTGATTGTTGTAGATGTGTGACAATGATGTGTCTGAATATGAAACGATTGGGTGAATGATATAACTATGATATATTGTTATTTATGATGCAATAACATTGGTTAACTGTGATGAGACTTGTCGCACGCTCGCGAAAAATGAACAGAGTCGCCACCAATATATTTATCCCATAAGGGAAAGGAATATCAGAAAACCTAACAAGGGAAGGAACAGGGTCTTGCGACCAGAGAATCAAGGTACGGGAGTCTGTTACGCAAGGGGAAGGTGCTAGCACCCCTCACGCCCATCGTACTCGATGGTATCCACCTATGTTCGTTTCTATCTAAAGGGTGTATACTATGTCTATGTCTAAATGCGAAATGAATGCAAAATGTAGGGAAAATAAAGAATTGTACTCGCACGGGCCCTACCCCGCTGCCTACGTATCCTTTTCAGGAATCAGAGTTACCGTAGCTCGGCTAAAGATTTTCTGTTTGTTTTTGTGTTTTTTAATTGGGCGGAGTCAACGCTCACGCTCTTGCATAAGGGGTCGCCTAGGATGCAATGGAGCGGAGATAACGGTGCCCTTAGGAAGAAGAAAAGGAAATGATTGGTTTGTGTCTTTTAGGATAGATGAGTGATGAACAGTTCCCAATATCGGGCCACTCACCACTTTCTCTACTTTGTTTTAATCTGAACCATTGTTAGATGTTTTAAAGTGTTTTTGTTTGTGTGTTTTTTAAGGGAGTTTACTTCACGATTCGAATCACATAAAATGTATAATGATCGAGAAGCAGATTAGGGAATGAATCCCACTCGCTTCCATCCCATTATGTAATGTTTGAGAAACAGATTAGAGAATGAATCTCACTCATTTCTCTCCCATTAGTTAATGTTTGAGAAACAGATTAGGGAATGAATCCCACTCGTTTCTCTCCCATTAAGTAGTGACCGAGAAACAGATTAGGGAATGAATCCCACTCGTTTCTATGCCACTAAGTGATTGAGAAATAGATTAGGGAATGAGTCCCACTCATTTCTCTATCACTTGCTTAATGTGATTCGCATCTTCCTTTTATTAATGTTTTGAAAGTTGAAAAGAAAAAGAATGCAAAGGGGAACCAATCCTAAATTCTAATCTAAGTTGTCTATACAAGGGAATCTAAATAATGAAAGCTATACAATTTATTAAAAACTATACATGGAATAGGTAAAGGAAAATCAATATGTGACAAATAAATGGTATTCACAAACACACATATGTCAATTAATTCTAAAAAATCGAGACTAAAATTGACTCCTAAGTCTATTAAAGAATTATTTACAAGGGAGTATTAAAAACAAAGAAATTCAACATATTGTAAAGAAAAAAAATTTATTAAAAGTATCAAGACAATTAGAAAAAAACAACAAAAAGCATGTCAATTATTCACAATATCTAAACTATCTACACATTAATTTTATGCATTTTTTTTTTGAGTTAAAAGGAATTTATGAAGCAAAAGTTAAAAGCAAAACAGTATTAAAATAAAACTAAAATCTAAACTGCAGGGGGGTGTATCAGTAGTTTTAAAACGAACTAAAAATCATGTTATGAAGCAGACTGGGCCCAAACAGGGGGTGGTAAGAGCAGTGGCGCTCAGGCCCATGTTCACAAGGTTGGGGGTGTGTTTGCAACAAGAGGGTGCAATTCCAGAAAGTGACAAAGCTTAATGCATGTGAGGCCCAGCTCACACTTCACATTTTTATTTGCATTTTCACTATTATTGTATCAACATTTTTTTATTTGGCAGCATGTGAAATTAATATGTAACGTGACATGGAACTATATCATCAATTGGTCAAGCATGGATTTAAGTCACAAAAGGACAAATGAACCTCCTAAGCCAATCGCAGCGTGGCACCAAATCATTTAATCATTGTAATAAGACAAAATAAACCAACAAATTGGAAACTAATCCAACGCATGCGTGCCACGTCATGGACGGAAAGAGAAGAAGGTCAGATACACAGACGCCGGAGATACCAACTCCGGTCGTCTTCTACGTCCGTCACCACCACTGGAGTTCAAGAAAACTCCAGAAATTCACGAAACCGACACCGTCTGGCTCGGTTTTCTTCCCTGATCATAGATCTTGCTTCAGTTTCCTCCGAATCCCTCTCTATCCTACTAACCGAGCCTCACTCTAAAACCCTAACATGAGCAATATCCACCAAGACCACAATGCAACTACCAATGCATTCCAAAACACATGCTTATTTCAAGAACAAGGTCCACATTCCGGAAAACTCACATTCATATAATGGACTCAAGTGTTCAGATTCATAAAATAATGCACGCATCATTATCATCAATTTAACCAGCTACACTTATATGCTCTAAAATGTTGAGAGATTATAAGCATACCTGGAATGAATCTTGATTCACGTAGAGGAAAAATTCACTGCTTCTCCTTGAATATGTGAAGCTTAACGATGAGAACCTCGAGAAGATCTTCTTTCGATGAGTTTGAGGTGAATCAGAGCCGTATCTCACATTCAATCTTGGAACAAACGCTCAGGAGCCAACAGTGACAGAGATCATGGTGATTCCATGAAGATGACGGGACGAATAGTGTGAGAATGAAAGTGACGATGGTTCAGTGATGGAGAGCGAAGGTTGGTGTTGTGAAGATCAATGGAGGTAGAAGATGATGAAGGTAAGAGAGAGATGAAGATGGTTGCGGAGGGTTGTTGGAGTTTTCGGTTATATCATTATGTGAAGAAGATGAAGAAGTTAGTTAGAGTTTGTTACACAATGTAACAAACTTTTTTTCCATGGTGAGAGAGAGTGAAGAGAGAACAAGGGAGAGTGATGAGAATGAGAGAGAGCGTGGAAGGATTTGGAAAACTGAAAAAAGAAAAATGAAAAAGGATCCCTCGTTTTGTGGAGTGGTTTGGTTTATATGTGTGAGCTCATAGTATAGGGTGGTTATGGTGAGGTGAGGAGCATTGGATTATGGTGAAGTAGCATATATAGGATCCTTACTTAGTGAGCAAGATTGATTCACTTGGGCCCGGTTTGTAGTAACTTGCATGGACCAATTGAGAGAATAATAGGATACACGCATACACCGTGCTGCAGCACTTCCACTCCTGCCTTGCGTTTATAAGTCGTCCATGGCATCCACTTCGTGTGCTCATAACTTCTTCTGTGACCCACCATCTGATTAACTTTTACGCTCAATGGAAAGAGGGAATGGAGGAGAGTAGGCTAACACTTGGTTTAGACCTTGAAAGTGTCTCTAATTTCTCAGAATTGGATTGGAAAATGGCACACAACCTGTTTGTTGAAATGCATGTATGTGCTCTTAGCTTTTGGCCTATATCTTTGGCGGCGCACAACTTGGCGAGGAAGTGACTTTGAGCCTTTGTAAACCATTCGATACACGTCCACTATCCATGATTTTGGTACCGATGACCAGAGAACATGTAAATGAAGAGATTAGCGCCAAGTTTGACATCAATGGACCCTTGTACTTTTCTAAAAATGACTTCTATTATGGCACGCCACCTATTTGTGGAAATGCCTGCGTGCTGCCTCGAGTGTGTGCCCAGCCAGATGCATGTCATTGGTCTTGCGAAGGCATGACTTTGGGGCTAGGTAAATGATTCCACACGCATCTAATTATCTTGATTCTTGGCCCATTGTGTAGAGGACATGGGGGAGGAGATATGAATACCCAATTTGCATTCTTATCACACTTATACATCTCTAAAATTAGCTTGCAATTTGGCACGCCACCTGTTTGATAGAATGTTCACGCTGCCCAGAAAACTTGCCTAGCTTTTTGCCTTGTGCACAGTGAGATTTTGCCAACTTCTCCCTTCAATAACTCTCAATCCATGTGTCATATGAAAAGGCTCCCAACTACAACATTATAGAGGGCTATGAGATGAACATTTTTGGCGTTGACTTTGTTTTGAAATGAGGCCTAGAAACACGTGTAAACTGGGCTCAAAGTCAGCTGTTTGACTATTTTCAAATTCTCAAAATTTTTCTAAGTATGGAATATAGAATCAGTGTGTTCCTTCCAACTTTCCATCTTTTTATCTCTCTAACCAGGCCTCAAATGAGAAAACTTCCAACTAGAGAATTGTAGAGGGCCATGATTTGAGAAACTTTCATGTTGAGACTTTCTTGAAACAATGCCTTGAGATGCGTGCAATATTGACATGAAGTGAGCTAGTCAACCAAATCTTCAACCTTTCAAGAATTTTTCTAAGTGTAGAAACTTCCACTTTTGGGAATTTTATATTTCAACAAACTTTCCCAATTTGGCAACTTTGAGATTCTCTTGACTCTATTTTCTTCTATTGACTTTTCTTGACCGATTTTCCACCACAAGTCAATATTTGAACAATTCTTCTGATTTTGACCCGAAAGTCAACTGTTCTGATTTTCCGACTACTGGTGAAATTCCTGATTAAATCTCCTCCAATCGATTCCAGTCACACAAACACCTCCACAAGGTCAGCATGAGAAGTTTTCCACACATAGGAGCCATCCCTGATTAAATGTTGACCAGAAAGTCAACTGGTTGACTTTGGTCAAAGAAACCCTGATTTAAAGAACCGGATGATTTGCAAGCCAGTATCCTTCAACCAATGCCTTGACTTGGGACAGAGAGGAACCCCAATCCAGGAGGACCTCCTTGAACATAGAACCACATGATTAAACCTCAGTCTCCTTATTCTCTGATCAAAATTCTTTGCAACAGAGCTTTTTCTTGCTAGCCTTCGAATAGCACCCATGATATGAATGCATGAGTGAGAGTTATGACCTAAGTGATGTATGTACATGAATCATAAGCCGTATGAATAGGGTAGGACAAATTTGGGGTATGACAGCTGCCCCTATTTAATCGTCTTATACTCGAAAATGAGATTGGCGCTAGCCTTTCGAATATTCGAGATAGAAGAAGATTAAATACCAAGACCTGAAATTTGTCCTGAAAAGATGGTATGATCTTTATTCTTTTATTATTTTTGTTTTGATATCTGCTGGGGGAAGAGAAATTTGTTTTTCTGATGGACATATTTACAGTGAGTAATTGGAAGAAGGGTGATAGCTTGTAACGTAGCCTAAGGTGCCAATACAAGGTTCCCAAAAGAAATGTTTCATGAAACAATGACTGAAAGGAAATAGATCCCGTGCGATCCACGACTCAGCATCAACTCGACAACAGGAGAGGAAAGAAAAAGATCTCGTACGATCTTCAGGACTGAAACAAAAGGGATCTCGTGCGATCTAAGACTCAACATCGACTCGACATCAGGAGAGGAAAGAAAAGATCTCGTACGATCTTCAGGACTGAAACAAAAGGGATCTCGTGCGATCTAAGACTCAATATCGACTCGACATCAGGAGAGGATCTCGTACGATCTTCAGGGCAGAAGGGAGAAGATCTCGTGCGATCTATGACTCAACATCGACTCGACAACAGGGGAGGTAAGAAAAGATCTCGTGCGACCTTATGACCTATCATTGGGAGAAGACCTTGTGCGACCTTCGAAAACCGAAAGATATAGACCTCGTACGATCTACGACTCGACATCGTGAGAAGACCTCGTGCGACCTTCAAAACAGGGGGAAGAGTAGATCTCGTGCGACCTACAAGACCAAAGGAGACAGATCTCGTGCGACCTACGACTCAACATCAAGAGAAGATCTCGTACGACCTTCAGGACGAAAAGGGGATAGATCTCGTGTGACCTACGACTCAACATCGCCTCGACATCAGAAGGAGGAAAACAGAAAGACTTCGTGTCAGACATTTGTCAGGAATTGAGGACACCTCGTATCGGCACCATGGCTTAAAAGTGTTTGTAGTATGATAGCAGATATCAGGCAAAGTTTGTACAGGTAACAACTTTGAGGGGATGGGTCATTGTTCTGATTCAACATTGGCTCCTATTATCTGGCTTATGTTCCGTATGCATGTTTGAGTTTTTATGGCGTAATGATCCACTGTAATGGATATGCTACGCTTCCGAGGATGCAATGCTATGTGCAATGAATACTATATGCAGAGAGTGCCAAATAAAGGCCCTTGGTGGGACAGAAGAGTAGGATCATTGGGGTCCGTTGCTCGTGATCTTGAGCCATCATCGTGAGTTGATATTAGAACCCTACAGTACCAAAGATTATTGGTAACCGCATTGAGGGTTGGAGCATAGCCCTGCTGGGGACGAGATGACCTTGCTCGCCTTTCCTTACATCCTAAGCTGCTTGGGGAATCACGAGTTTTGAGAGACCGCTCTTCGTCTGCCATATGGAAGAGGGATAAGGACTTTTTCAGGTGCTTCGTGCTTACCAGTACTGATGAATTATACTCTGGAACTTTCACGTGGGATGATGATGACTTATGTGACACATCGTGAGCCAAGATGGTGGCTAAAACCTGCAACCTGCACAGAAAACAACGTTTGGATGCAAATGGTGCCCCTTAGAGCACTTTTATGTTTATGTAACATCATGTTTCGTTTTGATTTTGTGATTGTTGCCCCCCATGCTTTCAATGCAATGTTTAATAACGAATTAAATCACATCTCGCATGCGAAACAGAAAAAAGAAAGCTTTTGCATCAAAAGATCATTTTATTGATGGAATGCCTGTGAATAGGCTTCTGTACAGGGAAGCAACTCCTAAATGAGGTAGTTGCGAAAAAGAAAATAAAATGCAAAGAGTAAAATGGCAAAGAGAAATGCTCGAATTTCCATTAAAACTGGTATTGCTACAGATCCCATATCCTCGATCCTCTCAATGCTTTGCTTCAGAAGGGTAATGGTTGGATTGATCCATCCGTTCTGTCAAGGGCGTATGGTGGTCTTTGTGAAAGATATTCAGACTGCAGCCTCTCGCTTTTGATCCCTAACTTTTGCCTGGATCGCCCTTTCGGGTTTTCAATCCAGCGGGATGCCCCTTTTTGCCTAAGTCGCCCTTTCGGGTTTTCAACTTAGCGGGTTATTCTCTTTTTTTGTTTTATCCCTAATTTTTGCCCAAACCCTTTTGGTTTGCCGGGATGCCCTTATTTTTGCCTAGGTACGTCGACCTAGCGGGTCTTTTACGCGTAGTATTTTTTGACTGAGTCTGAATTGACTGGGAGTGGAACGTCTTCCCCATCCATCTTTGTCAAGATTAAAGCACCACCTGAAAATGCTTTCTTCACAATGTATGGTCCCTCATAGTTGGGAGTCCATTTGCCCCTCGGATCGGTATGAATTGGCAAGATCTTCCTTACGACTAGGTCACCTGTGTGGAATTCTCGAGGCCGAATTTTCTTGTCATACGCTTTCTTGATCCTCTTTTGGTACAACTGGCCATGGCAGATAGCAGATAAGCGTTTCTCCTCAATTAGATTGAGATGATCAAGCCTCGTTTGAACCCATTCTGTTTCATCGAGTTTGGCGTCCATCAAGACTCTCAACGAAGGAATTTCCACTTCGACAGGTAGTACGGCCTCCATACCGTAGACAAGAGAGAAGGGAGTTGCCCCAGTTGAAGTACGAACTGAAGTTCTATAGCCATGCAAAGCAAACGGTAACATTTCATGCCAGTCTTTATACGTTCTAACCATCTTCTGGACGATCTTCTTTATATTCTTGTTAGCAGCTTCGACGGCGCCATTCATCTTTGGCCGATAGGGTGATGAATTGTGATGTTCGATCTTGAACTCTTCACACAACTCTGCCATCATCTTGTTATTAAGATTGGACCCATTATCAGTGATGATCTTATTTGGAACCCCATATCGGCATATGATCTCTTTCTTGATGAAGCGAGTAACGACTTGCTTGGTCACGTTCTTGTAAGAAGCAGCTTCAACCCATTTGGTGAAGTAGTCAATAGCAACAAGAATAAATCTGTGTCCATTTGAAGCTTGTGGCTCTATCCGTCCGATCATGTCTATGCCCCACATAGCAAAGGGCCAAGGCGATGTCAGGACATTCAGAGGAGTCGGAGGAACATGAATTCTGTCAGCATACACTTGACATTTGTGACATTTCTTCACGTACACATAACAATCACTTTCGATTGTCATCCAATAATACCCTGCTCGCAAGATCTTTTTGGCCATAGAATGTCCGTTGGAATGAGTTCCAAAAGATCCTTCATGAATTTCCCGCATGATCAATTCTGCTTCGTGTCTATCCACGCATCTGAGCAAAACTGAATCATAGTTTCTTTTGTACAGGACGTCTCCTGACAAGAAGAATTTGGATGCTAACCTTCGAAGCGTTCGCTTATCACCAATCGTAGCATCTTCGGGATACTCTTGCTTCTCAACATACCTCTTGATGTCGTAATACCATGGCTTTTCATCATACACATCTTCAGTAGTGAGACAATGAGCGGGGAACACATGTGCAGGTTCCTTGTAACGGAGGATCGTTATGTCTGGCATTTCTTTAGGGGAGCTAACTCTGAACATAGCCGCCAAGGTAGCCAAAGCATCTGCCAATTGATTTTCCTCTCGGGGGATGTGATTGAAAGTGATTTCCTCGAAAGCGGGCAACAACTCCAAGATATAGTCCTTATAAGGAACTAAATTGGGGTGTCGTGTTTCCCAATCACCTCTTACTTGATGTATGACCAATGCAGAATCCCCATAAACCTCAAGGATCTTGATCCTCATATCGATGGCTGCTTCGAGGCCCATTATGCAAGCTTCGTATTCTGCGACATTGTTCGTGCAATCAAAGCATATTCTAGCTGTGAAAGGGATGTGAGTTTGACGAGGAGAAGTCAAAACTGCCCCAATACCATGGCCCATAGCATTTGATGCACCATCGAACGTGAGAGTCCAACGCTCTCCTGGTTCGGGTCCTTCATTATCATCTAGCTTCATGATATCTTCATCAGGAAAGTCAAACTTCATTGACTGATACTCTTCTAATGGCTGATGAGCAAGATGATCTGCAAGGACACTTCCTTTGATGGCCTTCTGTGTGACATACTGGATATCGTATTCTGATAAAAGCATTTGCCATCGGGCTAGTCTCCCTGTAAGAGCCGGTTTTTCAAAGATGTACTTTATCGGGTCCATTTTGGAGATCAATAGAGTGGTGTGAGTCAACATATACTGTCTCAGTCGGCGAGCAGCCCATACCAAAGCACAACAAGTTTTCTCGAGTAGTGAGTAACGGGATTCACAATCGGTAAACTTTTTGCTCAGGTAATAAATGGCGCACTCTTTTCGACCAGACTCGTCATGCTGGCCCAGCACACACCCCATAGATCCTTCAAGCACAGTTAAGTACATAAGAAGCGGCCTCCCAGGAACCGGAGGCATGAGAATTGGTGGCTCTTGGAGATACTGCTTGATCTTTTCGAAGGCTTCCTGACAATGATCATCCCAACGGATATCTTGATTTTTGCGCAGCAGTTTGAAGATGGGTTCACAAGTGTCAGTGAGATGAGAAATGAACCTGGCTATGTAATTCAACCTCCCAAGGAACCCTCGAACTTCTTTTTCATTCTTCGGTGCTGGCATGTTCTGTATTGCTCTTACTTTATCAGGATCGACCTCAATCCCACGTTGGCTCACAATGAATCCAAGTAACTTTCCAGATCGCACTCCAAAAGTGCACTTGTTTGGATTAAGTCTCAACTTGAATTTACGCAAACGAGCAAACAATTTCTCAAGATATACCAAGTGTTCCTCCTCAGTTTGGGATTTTGCAATCATATCATCGACGTACACCTCAATCTCTTTATGGATCATGTCATGGAAGAGGGTCACCATTGCTCGTTGATATGTTGCACCAGCATTCTTAAGACCAAAAGGCATCACCTTATAACAATATGTACCCCACGGAGTGGTAAAGGTAGTCTTGGTCATATCTTCAGGAGCCATCTTTATTTGATTATAACCAGAAAAACCATCCATGAAAGAGAACACCGAATACTGAGCAGTGTTGTCGACTAGCACATCAATATGAGGCAGAGGGAAATCATCTTTCGGACTTGCCCTATTCAAATCTCGGTAGTCAACACACATGCGTACCTTTCCGTCCTTCTTAGGAACAGGTACTATGTTTGCAATCCAAGGAGGATATTCACACACAGATAAGAAACCAGCCTTCAACTGTTTTTCAACTTCTTCCTTGATTTTCAAAGCCATATCAGGTCGTGTTCTTCGTGGTTTTTGCTTTACAGGCGGGCATTCTGGTTTGAGAGGTAGCCTGTGCATAACTATATCTGTGTCTAAACCAGGCATGTCTTCATATGACCAGGCGAAGATATCAACATACTCTCGAAGCAACTCAATCAACCTTCTCTTTACATCATTTTGCAAAGCGGCCCCTATCTTGACCTCTCTCTTTGCTTCTTCTGAACCGAGGTTGATGATTTCTATGGCTTCTTGATGCGGCTGAATAGATTTCTCCTCTTGTCTCAAAAGTCTTGCCAATTCTTCAGGGACTTCACAATCTTCCCCATTATCCTCATCAGCTTGGTCAATTGGATTCTCAAGGATATTAAGACGTGGAACTGTAACATTATCATTTTTGATGGAATTCGAGCTGAATCTGCACGATGGATGATTTATGCCTTAGAATGCCACACATAAAAAGGAAAAAAAGAAAAAGCTTTGCCATTTTTGAAAAAGTTTTTAAAGTAAAAAAACAAAAATGAAAGAAATGGAACAGTAATTGCATGCGAAGATATGATTTTCATTCAATATTAAACAAATTGAAACACATGGGGGGCCCTTCTTTATACAAGAGGTCAAAAATGCTTAGGGCGAAGCATATGACTTATTGAAACAAGAAAATTACATCTCCATAAAAGTGACTTTGGGGATGTCCAAGATAGTCCAATTGTTGAGTTCCTGTCCAGGCGCAGCATTGCAAATGAATCTGGAGAGATCTTCTTCATCATCATCATCCACGGCGAGAACCTGACTTCCAGAACTGGTGCTTGCACTGACGAACACTTGAGAAATGGGGGGAATCACCTTCTTTCCAGGAGTTATGCTGAGCTGAGTAGAGGAAGATGGCTGATACCCAAGGCCATACTTGTCTCGCTTCTCATGAACATCAATCAGCTTGCCCCAGGCACTATGGGGAGTACCGGCTTCTAAGAAAGCCTTAGCATCATTTAAAGACGAGAGGGGCGCTCCGAGTTCCTTCTTATTCTCGACCACAGGGAGCTTGTCAACTGACACAATCTCTAAGGCTTGAAAAGGTGTCTCTTGTATCTCTCCCTCCACTTCAACATAACGGTACGATGCCAGATTATTGACTACTAAATCCTCTTCACCAGTGATCACAACAATCTTGTCATTCACAACAAATTTCAAACACTGGTGGAGAGTGGATGTCACAGCTCCAGCAGCATGAATCCAAGGACGACCCAAGAGGCAAGTGTATGAAGGGTTTATATCCATAACGTAGAAGGCAATGTAGAACATGTGAGGACCAATCAAGATAGGCAGATCAATTTCTCCTTCTACGGACCTTCTAGAACCATCAAATGCTCTAACACTCATAGTGCATGGTCTCATCATAATCCCATCCATACTCAGCTTAAACAAAGTGGCCTTGGGCATCACATTAAGAGAAGAACCTGTATCAATCAGAACTCGAGACAACACAGCATCCAGACACTTGACGGAGATATGCAATGCTTTGTTGTGTGCTCTACCCTCAGGTGGAAGTTCATCATCAGAAAAACCCAAACAATTACCAGCAGCAATGTTGGTCACAACCCCTTCAAACTGAGGCACGGTAATGTCTTGAGTCACGTGAGCGGAAGCCAGAACTTTCATCAGAGCATCACGATGAGCTTCAGAATGTACCAAGAGGGACAAGATGGAGATCTTGGCTTGGGTCTGATCAAGTTGGTCAATCACTTTGTAATCACTTTTCTTAATGATTTTCAAGAGTTGTTCGGCATCTTGGGCATTACGTGTTGCAGGAGGATCAACAGCAACTTGCTTTCCTTTTGCTTGTGTACTAGCCTCTTTGTTGGTCTCTTTAGGAGGCGGAGGAGGGGCAGCAAAGATCCGACCACTACGGGTAATGCCACTAGTGCCAGTAATATTTGTGATGCTCGAAGTACCCACTGGAGGACAGTCAAACTTCTTCCCTCGAATATACACGGCATTATAACTCCAAGGAACAGCCTTAGAATCATTCACAGGAGAGGGAACAAGAGACGAGGTTGGAGGAGTTGAAGGAACATTTGGAACCTGAATAATCAACGGAGTCCTCGGAGCCTGAATGACCAAAGGAGTACTCGGAGCATGAATGACCAAAGAAGTGTCCTGAGTCTTTGATATCTCAGCAAGGTAGTAAGGGATCTCTAAAGTAGCCACATCTCCGACAGGAACGACCCTTTCCACTCTAAGAACACCTTCATCCATTAATTCCTGGATTTCTTCTCTCAACCTAGTGCATTCCTCAGGATTAGAAGAACATTGCAAACAGTAGTCATGTAATTCACACAAAACCTTTTGTTGCATGAGATACTCTCTGACAACTGCTAGCGGCATCCTAACCTCATTAACATCATTTACCAGGGTCTGATCATCACATAACTCAATAGCATTGGTCGTACCAGCATGAGGAGGCATAGGATTATTCTGCACATTAGGACCAGCAGGAGCGAACGAGATAAGTTTGTCGTCAAGGAGATCCTGAACCTTCAATTTGAATGCTCTACACTTTTCAATAGTATGGCCTGGAGCCCCTGAATGAAATTCACATCGAGCATTAACATCATAACCAGGAGGGAGAGGACTAGGCGGAGGCCCAAGTTCACGGAGTTGCACCAATTGGCCAGCAAGCAACTGAGGGAGGAGTTGGGCATATGACATCGGAACCGGATCAATACGCCTATCTTGGAATCTTGTTCTTTGTGGGCCCCTTTGACCTTGAGGCCTAGGGTTCTGTTGACGATTCTGAGGAGCAGCAGCTTGTTGTTGTGGTACGAAAGGCTGTTGGGGTGCCATCCATGGTTGTGGAAGAGCAGCAGCATATGCCTGAGGGACATATGGGCTAGGAACAGCATAAGGCATCGGATAATAAGGAGGTGGAACTGCAGAATATGCGGGAGCTCGGCCTTGGTCAACAGAAGCGGTGCTAGTCTCACCTTCCTTCTTCTTCACAAACCCAGAATACGGCTTCTTACCATTACCACTTGAGTTGCTAGGATTAGTAACACCTTGAATGGTACCAGCTTTGACACAGTTCTCAACCCTCTCACCAATGATGACCACATCCGAAAAAGAAGGAGAAGTATTACTAACCATGTGCATAAACAGATCAATCAACTCTCGGTCCAATAAAGGAGGTTGGACTCGAGCAGCAAGTTCACGCCACCTCTGGGCGTATTCCTTAAAAGACTCTTCGGATTTCTGTGACATATTTTGCAGCTGGGCACGGCTAGGAGCCATAGCAGTATTGTAGTGGTATTGTTTTAAGAAGGCATCAACAAGTTCTCCCCAAGTACTGACATTAGACCTCTCGAGTTTCATATACCACTCCAACGGGGCTCCAGTGAGACTATCTTGGAAGAAATGCATAAGCAGAGGTTCGTTCTCAGCGTGAGCGGCCATCTTACGGCAGTAGGAACGAATGTGAGTCTCTGGGCAGGTAACTCCCTTGTACTTATCAAAATCTGGCACCTTGAACTTCGGGGGAATAACAATCCCAGGTACCAAGCACATAGCAGCAGTGTTAAAGCTCGAAGTTTTAGCAACCTCAACAGCCTTAAGGCGTTCTTCAAGAGCTTGGTACATCTTAGCGGTCTCAGTCAACTCAGCAGTAAGATCGTGTTCAAGATCAATAACCTCATGGTGGTCGTCCACTACCTTCAGTGTCTCATTAATAGGAGTCTCTTTAGTTTTCACCCCTCCGTCAGCAGAATTGGTAGGAGTATCTTTGACCAAACTAGCGACACTCTTTCTGAGTTCATCCTGTCCTTGAACAACGGCATGGAGAGTCTCCATAAGTTGGGCCATTCTTTCCCCCATAACATCCATATCCCTACGGAGGGCAGCCTGATTCTGTTCAAATTGTTCCATGATTCTCTCGTTGCTCCGGGTACGGTAAGGATGTAAGAAAGTCAGCTTCGTCGTCGGGAAAGAAATCTGTCGCTGTAAGGGACCCCAATTAGTTTCTTGTACAATAACCTGAAAAATGCAATGTGATAATGTGAATGTATGAGTGCATGTGTGCGTATGACGTGATGTGCCATTTTCAGAGTATCCAAGATTTAATATTGATCCAGAATAGCTAACAATGTGACAAAAGATAAGTATCAAGAGAAACTAGTTCTTTTTATTCATAACAGAAATTTAAACTTGGGCAAGCCATACATCAACAAGATAGTTCAACAAGGGAAATAAAAGACCCCATCCAACAAGTCTGGTGGTGGTCGAGACATACAGACTCAAACATCAATCCATCTGAATATAAAACAGAGGTCCTCCTTGTCTGAAATGCTCGTCGCTCCACTTCTTAGTTTCATCAAACAGTTTCTTGGTTGCTTCTCGATCTCTTCCTTTAAGAAGGCTTTGAATCACCTCATCTTTGCGAAACAAATGCCCATCTAGCTTCTTGCAGCACTCCCTGAGTTCGTCACATCCTTTGCATTCTGGGAGATAATCCTTCTCAGACACGTCCTCCATACCCATCATTCGATCTCTGAGCTTGGCGTTTTCTTCTGTTAGTCGGGCGGTGCGGAGGTGACTTCCTTTCAGCTGAGTCTCAACCGCTATCCTTTGGGTGGTCTCTTCTTCCAGTTTCTTTTTCAGACTCCTCACTTCAGCTCTGGCCTCCCTTTCTATCTTGAGTTTATAAGCCTTCAAGTCTTCCCTGTACTCTCGTTTGAGTCTCTCTTCTGCCTCTTTTACGGCCCTTTTTATGATCTCCTGGTGATCTTCAACAACAACAGTAGTATCCCTTTCACCTTTTTCCGTTCTAGCCCTCTTTTGAACTCTCAAAGATCTTTCTTTCAGCACCTTGGCTTCATGTGTCAACTCAACCCCTATTTGGTCCACGAGATGATGTTTTGGTCGCGCATCTGACTTCTTTTCGTGCAATTGGGTGCTTTCCATATTTACTGGGATGCAATTCTCAGCAGGCATAATGGCAATTGGAACCTTAGGTGGTTGCTTGTACAATGGATTAACCTTCGGGAAAGGCAACAGACGATCTTTAACTCTATCCTCAACCCAATCCGTGTAGGCTTGTTTGGCAACGGCATTCTTTTCACCTAGAGAAGTCTGATCATCTGTATGGATGCTATTCCAGGCACTCCTCACCTTTTCTAGACCCTTTGGATCGGTTCCTTTCTCAAAGCAAACGGATTCGAATATCTCTTTGTCCAAAGGCTTGTTTTCAAGTGCAAAACCCAACTGACGCAGCGCTAGCTTAGGATTGTAATTGATAACACCTTTCGTTCCTATGAGGGGAACATTGTCAAAAGTACCACAACTAGTTATAACTTCCTCAACGTCCATTCCGGTAGGACACCAGACAATGTCGTTTCCAGTAAGCCCCATGATCCTTTGAGGCCATTTTTGTGAGTCTTTTGTTGTAACAAACGGCCCGCTTTTAGGTAAATGTGAAGTGAACCACTCATATAGCAACGGTAAACAACTCCCAACTGATCCTTTCTTCCCATACCTGGAGTGGATGGTATAATAAGTATCTGCTAAAAGAGTGGGCACAGGATTTTGATCCATGAAGAGACAAACAGCAGTTAGATCGACGAAATTTGGAATATTCGGGAACAACACCAAACCATAGATCATAACGGCTAGGAGAGCGTTGAATTCTTTCCATTTCTTCTCAACAGCAAGGGTGTCGGCCTTCTTTATCAGAAATTTCACATGGAATCCGTGGGTTCCACCATTAGGCTTCCAGTTATCTGTAACATCTTTCATGCTCAAATAAAGAGCACCAGCAATTCGGTCCATTTTCGGTTTCTCAGGTACACAGACAAAAGGGATCCTATGTTGAACCTTAATCTTGAGGATGTCAGCATATTCTTCAAGGGTTGGTGCCAGTTGGTAATCAAGAAAGGTGAAACATCGTAACTCGGGATCGTAGAACTGAAGAAGTGTGTATAGAGCCCACCCATCAACCCGAGAAGTTAACATGTGTAAGATATGGCCATATGTCTTCCTGAACTCATCCAAGTTATGCCCAGTAACTGAAGTGCTCAACTGAATCAGATGTGTCATATCCTCACGAAAGAAACTGCAGGTGAATGTACGCTTGGTAGCCTCTTTTGTAGCGGTCACGTTGTTAGCCATCCTGGATGAAAGGTAATAACCTCAGATACCCTGAAAAAATGGCATGCATATGAGAAATAATACTATTTTTCTTTTCTTTTTTTCTTTCTTCTTTTTATTACATCTTTTCTTTCTCTTTTTTTTTGAAAATAAATATGCCATGATGAGAATGATGCAACGGAGGTTTCCCCACATAGGAGAAGTGTGTGTGGCCTCTGAATGAGATCGGACGTTGCAGGATCAAAGGTCCGGCACAGGCACAGTGAAACCATTAAGAACACAAGTCACCAACAGAACAGAACGGTCACCAACGGTACCTGTCATGTATATCCCTCCCCACTCACAGGTGAATCTAGGTCAGGGTAGGTCAAAAAAGCCAACAGAGGATTGAAAGTAGGCGTAATCATACGATATTGCCTCTTTCAACCAAGCTCTGTCCGTGGATACATGATCGGATCAATCAGACATACGTCTTCTGTCCGTCATGGCCACTCTATTCCTAGTTCCTAAGGTATCACTCATGGCCTGGGTATTGGGCCTTTTACCTCATAGAACATCCCACCCAACCTGCAAAACAGAACAGAAGACCCCAAGGAACACAGAATATAATCCATATGCATGATGTGCAAACAGAAATAAACATGATATGCAAGCAGAAAAATAAACATGCAAACATATATACAAGGTATAGACATAAAAACAAATAAACACCCAGTAAATAAACAAACAAACGCAGGCTAGGATCGACTCGCTATGGATGGACCAGCAACAGGTCTAGCAACATCCCCAGCAGAGTCGCCAGCTGTCGCACGCTCGCGAAAAATGAACAGAGTCGCCACCAATATATTTATCCCATAAGGGAAAGGAATATCAGAAAACCTAACAAGGGAAGGAACAGGGTCTTGCGACCAGAGAATCAAGGTACGGGAGTCTGTTACGCAAGGGGAAGGTGCTAGCACCCCTCACGCCCATCGTACTCGATGGTATCCACCTATGTTCGTTTCTATCTAAAGGGTGTATACTATGTCTATGTCTAAATGCGAAATGAATGCAAAATGTAGGGAAAATAAAGAATTGTACTCGCACGGGCCCTACCCCGCTGCCTACGTATCCTTTTCAGGAATCAGAGTTACCGTAGCTCGGCTAAAGATTTTCTGTTTGTTTTTGTGTTTTTTAATTGGGCGGAGTCAACGCTCTTGCATAAGGGGTCGCCTAGGATGCAATGGAGCGGAGATAACGGTGCCCTTAGGAAGAAGAAAAGGAAATGATTGGTTTGTGTCTTTTAGGATAGATGAGTGATGAACAGTTCCCAATACCGGGCCACTCACCACTTTCTCTACTTTGTTTTAATCTGAACCATTGTTAGATGTTTTAAAGTGTTTTTGTTTGTGTGTTTTTTAAGGGAGTTTACTTCACGATTCGAATCACATAAAATGTATAATGATCGAGAAGCAGATTAGGGAATGAATCCCACTCGCTTCCATCCCATTATGTAATGTTTGAGAAACAGATTAGAGAATGAATCTCACTCATTTCTCTCCCATTAGTTAATGTTTGAGAAACAGATTAGGGAATGAATCCCACTCGTTTCTATGCCACTAAGTGATTGAGAAATAGATTAGGGAATGAGTCCCACTCATTTCTCTATCACTTGCTTAATGTGATTCGCATCTTCCTTTTATTAATGTTTTGAAAGTTGAAAAGAAAAAGAATGCAAAGGGGAACCAATCCTAAATTCTAATCTAAGTTGTCTATACAAGGGAATCTAAATAATGAAAGCTATACAATTTATTAAAAACTATACATGGAATAGGTAAAGGAAAATCAATATGTGACAAATAAATGGTATTCACAAACACACATATGTCAATTAATTCTAAAAAATCGAGACTAAAATTGACTCCTAAGTCTATTAAAGAATTATTTACAAGGGAGTATTAAAAACAAAGAAATTCAACATATTGTAAAGAAAAAAAATTTATTAAAAGTATCAAGACAATTAGAAAAAAACAACAAAAATCATGTCAATTATTCACAATATCTAAACTATCTACACATTAATTTTATGCATTTTTTTTTGAGTTAAAAGGAATTTATGAAGCAAAAGTTAAAAGCAAAACAGTATTAAAATAAAACTAAAATCTAAACTGCAGGGGGGTGTATCAGTAGTTTTAAAACGAACTAAAAATCATGTTATGAAGCAGACTGGGCCCAAACAGGGGGTGGTAAGAGCAGTGGCGCTCAGGCCCATGTTCACAAGGTTGGGGGTGTGTTTGCAACAAGAGGGTGCAATTCCAGAAAGTGACAAAGCTTAATGCATGTGAGGCCCAGCTCACACTTCACATTTTTATTTGCATTTTCACTATTATTGTATCAACATTTTTTTATTTGGCAGCATGTGAAATTAATATGTAACGTGACATGGAACTATATCATCAATTGGTCAAGCATGGATTTAAGTCACAAAAGGACAAATGAACCTCCTAAGCCAATCGCAGCGTGGCACCAAATCATTTAATCATTGTAATAAGACAAAATAAACCAACAAATTGGAAACTAATCCAACGCATGCGTGCCACGTCATGGACGGAAAGAGAAGAAGGTCAGATACACAGACGCCGAAGATACCAACTCCGGTCGTCTTCTACGTCCGTCACCACCACTGGAGTTCAAGAAAACTCCAGAAATTCACGAAACCGACACCGTCTGGCTCGGTTTTCTTCCCTGATCATAGATCTTGCTTCAGTTTCCTCCGAATCCCTCTCTATCCTACTAACCGAGCCTCACTCTAAAACCCTAACATGAGCAATATCCACCAAGACCACAATGCAACTACCAATGCATTCCAAAACACATGCTTATTTCAAGAACAAGGTCCACATTCCGGAAAACTCACATTCATATAATGGACTCAAGTGTTCAGATTCATAAAATAATGCACGCATCATTATCATCAATTTAACCAGCTACACTTATATGCTCTAAAATGTTGAGAGATTATAAGCATACCTGGAATGAATCTTGATTCACGTAGAGGAAAAATTCACTGCTTCTCCTTGAATATGTGAAGCTTAACGATGAGAACCTCGAGAAGATCTTCTTTCGATGAGTTTGAGGTGAATCAGAGCCGTATCTCACATTCAATCTTGGAACAAACGCTCAGGAGCCAACAGTGACAGAGATCATGGTGATTCCATGAAGATGACGGGACGAATAGTGTGAGAATGAAAGTGACGATGGTTCAGTGATGGAGAGCGAAGGTTGGTGTTGTGAAGATCAATGGAGGTAGAAGATGATGAAGGTAAGAGAGAGATGAAGATGGTTGCGGAGGGTTGTTGGAGTTTTCGGTTATATCATTATGTGAAGAAGATGAAGAAGTTAGTTAGAGTTTGTTACACAATGTAACAAACTTTTTTTCCATGGTGAGAGAGAGTGAAGAGAGAACAAGGGAGAGTGATGAGAATGAGAGAGAGCGTGGAAGGATTTGGAAAACTGAAAAAAGAAAAATGAAAAAGGATCCCTCGTTTTGTGGAGTGGTTTGGTTTATATGTGTGAGCTCATAGTATAGGGTGGTTATGGTGAGGTGAGGAGCATTGGATTATGGTGAAGTAGCATATATAGGATCCTTACTTAGTGAGCAAGATTGATTCACTTGGGCCCGGTTTGTAGTAACTTGCATGGACCAATTGAGAGAATAATAGGATACACGCATACACCGTGCTGCAGCACTTCCACTCCTGCCTTGCGTTTATAAGTCGTCCATGGCATCCACTTCGTGTGCTCATAACTTCTTCTGTGACCCACCATCTGATTAACTTTTACGCTCAATGGAAAGAGGGAATGGAGGAGAGTAGGCTAACACTTGGTTTAGACCTTGAAAGTGTCTCTAATTTCTCAGAATTGGATTGGAAAATGGCACACAACCTGTTTGTTGAAATGCATGTATGTGCTCTTAGCTTTTGGCCTATATCTTTGGCGGCGCACAACTTGGCGAGGAAGTGACTTTGAGCCTTTGTAAACCATTCGATACACGTCCACTATCCATGATTTTGGTACCGATGACCAGAGAACATGTAAATGAAGAGATTAGCGCCAAGTTTGACATCAATGGACCCTTGTACTTTTCTAAAAATGACTTCTATTATGGCACGCCACCTATTTGTGGAAATGCCTGCGTGCTGCCTCGAGTGTGTGCCCAGCCAGATGCATGTCATTGGTCTTGCGAAGGCATGACTTTGGGGCTAGGTAAATGATTCCACACGCATCTAATTATCTTGATTCTTGGCCCATTGTGTAGAGGACATGGGGGAGGAGATATGAATACCCAATTTGCATTCTTATCACACTTATACATCTCTAAAATTAGCTTGCAATTTGGCACGCCACCTGTTTGATAGAATGTTCACGCTGCCCAGAAAACTTGCCTAGCTTTTTGCCTTGTGCACAGTGAGATTTTGCCAACTTCTCCCTTCAATAACTCTCAATCCATGTGTCATATGAAAAGGCTCCCAACTACAACATTATAGAGGGCTATGAGATGAACATTTTTGGCGTTGACTTTGTTTTGAAATGAGGCCTAGAAACACGTGTAAACTGGGCTCAAAGTCAGCTGTTTGACTATTTTCAAATTCTCAAAATTTTTCTAAGTATGGAATATAGAATCAGTGTGTTCCTTCCAACTTTCCATCTTTTTATCTCTCTAACCAGGCCTCAAATGAGAAAACTTCCAACTAGAGAATTGTAGAGGGTCATGATTTGAGAAACTTTCATGTTGAGACTTTCTTGAAACAATGCCTTGAGATGCGTGCAATATTGACATGAAGTGAGCTAGTCAACCAAATCTTCAACCTTTCAAGAATTTTTCTAAGTGTAGAAACTTCCACTTTTGGGAATTTTATATTTCAACAAACTTTCCCAATTTGGCAACTTTGAGATTCTCTTGACTCTATTTTCTTCTATTGACTTTTCTTGACCGATTTTCCACCACAAGTCAATATTTGAACAATTCTTCTGATTTTGACCCGAAAGTCAACTGTTCTGATTTTCCGACTACTGGTGAAATTCCTGATTAAATCTCCTCCAATCGATTCCAGTCACACAAACACCTCCACAAGGTCAGCATGAGAAGTTTTCCACACATAGGAGCCATCCCTGATTAAATGTTGACCAGAAAGTCAACTGGTTGACTTTGGTCAAAGAAACCCTGATTTAAAGAACCGGATGATTTGCAAGCCAGTATCCTTCAACCAATGCCTTGACTTGGGACAGAGAGGAACCCCAATCCAGGAGGACCTCCTTGAACATAGAACCACATGATTAAACCTCAGTCTCCTTATTCTCTGATCAAAATTCTTTGCAACAGAGCTTTTTCTTGCTAGCCTTCGAATAGCACCCATGATATGAATGCATGAGTGAGAGTTATGACCTAAGTGATGTATGTACATGAATCATAAGCCGTATGAATAGGGTAGGACAAATTTGGGGTATGACAAGACTCGCCCTTACTTGTTGTCATTTTCAGATTGAGGATAGCGGCGCGACTTGGTGAGGATTAGCTCATAAGTCGGTTTTTAGTTATAGTGTCGGTGTCATGCTCTGGTAGATGTAACACTGGGAACACGTTGTTTTGGAGTTTTGATTATAACTCTATTGGTTTATGTTGTTTGAAGTCTGATACATTAATGATGAATGTTGACTTGATAATTCAATTCCGCTGTGTAAACATGATTTTAATTAATGATTTATAATTTCAGATGTTTCAGTGAATGCATGACATGTACCGAACGTGTGTATTCTTTATTTTATGAATTGCGACACCTCTTGCATGTTTACTCTGATTAATATTTGTTTAATTTCCGTGGGTTATTAGAGGGGTGTTACATTAAACATGAGGGACCAAAAGTGTGGACGGAAAACTTTAGGAGGATCATTCTTCGAAGGAAAATTTTTTAGGGACTAAAAATGAATTTCGCTATATTTAGAGGGACCAAAAACATATTTATCCCTTGAATTAATGTCTTTGTAGTGGAGACTAACTACATAGCATTAAGTATATCTTGAGATTTCTGTTGTAAGCTTGTCACAAATGATCTGTAATTCCCAAAAGCTCTCTCATCATGAGCAAAATTAATGTGAACTCAAATGATTTCATAAACTTATAAGCAGCATTAGCATCCCCACGTGTAGCATAACTTCTTCCATTTTTTCTAATATCCTTAAGAACCACACAAGTTAGATTATGCAAATCTATCATACTATGAACAAAAGAGAAATGTGAGCTCCAACGTGTATCTCCGGCTCGTTTCAAAGGGCCAATCTAATTTTGTCCTTTACCACTATCAAGCTCACCAATCTCTAGCAAATTTGAAATCTCATCTAATATGGCATCTTGCAATTCCTCATGGCGCTTACTAGAGGAACATACAACATTGACAATAAGAGTCAAGTGTGAAAAGAAATCATGAACAGTAAAAACTTCTCTTGAAGCAGCAACCAAAGCAAGTTGTAATCTATGTGCAAAACAATGTATGTAATAGGCATAAGGACAATCCTTGAGAAATAGTGCCATCAATCCATTCCACTCCCCTCTCATATTACTAACACCATCATACCCCTGGCCTCGAATATCTGAAACATTTAGACCATGTCGAGAAAGAACATCACAAATTGCTTTTTTAAGAGTGTCGCCATAGTGTCTTTTATCCCTTGAATTAGTGTCTTTGTAGTGGAGACTAACTACATAGCATTAAGTATATCTTGAGATTTCTGTTGTAAAGCTTGACACAAATGATCTGTAATTCCCAAAAGCTCTCTCATCATGTGCAAAATTAATGTAAACTCAAATGATTTCATAAACTTATAAGCAGCATTAGCATCCCCACATGTAGCATAACTTCTTCCATTTTTTCTAATATCCTTAAGAACCACACAAGTTGGATTATGCAAATCTATCATACTACAAACAAAAGAGAAATGTGAGCTCCAACGTGTATCTCCGACTCGTTTCAAAGTGCCAATCTAATTTTTTCCTTTACTACTATCAAGCTCACCAATCTCTAGCAAATTTGAAATCTCATATAATATGGCATCTTGCAATTCATCATGGCGCTTACTAGAGGAACATACAACATTGATAATAAGAGTCAAGTGTGAAAATAAATCATGAACAGTAAAAACTTCTCTTGAAGCAGCAACCAAAGCAAGTTGTAATCTACGTGCAAAATAGTGTATGTACTAATAGGCATAAGGACAACCCTTGAGAAATAGTGCCTGCAATCCATTCCACTCCCCTCTCATATTACTAGCACCATCATACCCTTGCCCACGAATATCTGAAACATTTAGACCATGTCGAGAAAGAACATCACAAATTGCTTTTTTAAGAGTGATCGCCATAGTGTTTTTAACATGCACAAGCTCAAAAAATCGTTCTTGATACACCCATTTTTATCCACAAACCTCAAGATAATAGCCGTTTGCTCCCTCAAAGATTCATCACGTGATTCATCAACAATTATGCAAAATTTAGAATCCCCAATCTCTTCTCGAATATAACTTTTCGCTTTACTAAACATGATATGCAAAATTTCCTTTTGAATTGAATGAGAGGTACACTTTGAATTATATGGAGCATTCTCTAGTACAACTTTTGCAAGTTCATCATTTTATGATGCTAAGAGTTTTACCATTTCAAGAAAGTTACCTCTATTTTTCGATCTAAGTGATTCATCATGGCCTCCAAAAGAACATGCTTGAAATGCGAGCCAACGAAGAGAATCAATAGAGCTCTTGAGACGAAGTCTATTTTGCATGACTTGATCGGCAAACTGCACATTAAGAACATTTCTGATGTGAATTGATTGATTGAATAAGTCTTGAGAAGATTTCTCCATGCTTTAAATCCCTTTTTAGTAAGGACGTCAGCTCCGGGATGTCCACTTGGTTTTTTACAAAACAAGTAACAAAGTAAACAATAAGCAGCATCATTAGTTGGAGAATACGCTAGCCATGAAGGGAACATTTTAAACCAAGATGCTTGAAATCGTCTTGGATATTTATCTCCATTAAGGGGATACTTTTCTACTTAGCATTGATAGGGACCCCAATTAAGATAAGCTCTTCGAACTTCATCTCTTTGATTTACTGGATATTCCCAAATTTGGAGACGTTTACCGGGATCACGTTCTAAACAATTGATATCAAATTCTTCCATGGTGACTTTTTGAATCTTGTGAGGTTTCTCATTTAGTTGAACTTGAATTGTTTGATCACCGAAAGCTCGCTCCTCAAGTGTCGATGTTGAAGCTATACAATTTTCATTTTCATCGGAAATTTTCCTTTTGAAAAATGCATCGACTTTCTTATGTTTGACCATTATATAGCTCCTAAAAAATACACAAATAATCAATCTCACTTTTCAAATAATCAATCACACATTCACACTTAAATTAAATATAATAAAATCTAAAAATCAAACTAAAATTTAATTTAGCATTTAAAATATCAAACATTAAATTTATAGTTTATAGGTAGAAAACACATCATCACGTAAAACCAATTTAGAATTGAAATTATTAAAGTAAATCAGGAAGCAATATTTTGTTTGTTCATGAAAGTAAAAGATAACACAAACTTTAAATGCAAAAGCTTAAAGCCATGAATAAGCCATGAAAAAAGTTGTCACTGTTTGTTCATGAATGAAGAACACTTTATAATAAGAATATCAGTGAACGAACCGTGAATAAAGCTATCGAAATTGTTGTTGAAGTTGTTATCGAAGTCGAAGGTGTTGTCGAAGTCGAAGTCGAAGCCGTAAACAAAGACAAAGTCGAAGCCGTAAACAAAGACAAGTCGAAGCCGTAAACAAAGACAAAGTCGAAGCTGTTGAAGTTGTTGTCAAAGTCGAAGCTGTTGTTGTCGAACTCGAAATCGTTGAAGTTGTTGTCAAAGTCGAAGCTGTTGTTGTCGAACTCGAAACCGATGTCACCGTTGGAGCTGTGAACAAACAATTTTTTTATCGTCGTCGCCGTAGAAATAATGGATATTTTGCTTGGTCTTTTATTTGTGGAAAAGGAAGAAAAGGACAAGCTTTGTAGAAACTATAGCTTTAGAAGTTTCCTTGGAAGATGAAGATGTAATAGTGTCGTGTAAAAGTTGTAGCACATGGAACTGTGCAAAATAAAAACTAAAAATTTGGAACGTTACTTACTGAGGTAGCGTGTTAGTGTAATAATAGCTACTTCAAGTTTTGTTTTTTATTTGTTCAAACCGACGTCGTTTACGGTATTAAAAAAAATTTTAAAATGTGAGGGGTGCAACTGCACCTACCCGCACCCTTATAGATCCGCCACTATCTGTCGACCATCGACCATCACTCTTACCGTTATTAATCATCATTCCAACAATCATTAACCACCAATTCGATCACCATTTCTACAACAACAAATCATCTTTGATTGTCTCTTCATTCACTTGCCTCTTCAATTTGACCATCATCAAATATTAATATGATTACGACCCCCACCATTGTCAACTAGTGTTGTCCACTCTCAGTCATCAGTCTAACTACCACTAACATTGCCATTAAAACCACACATAACCACTAATTTAACCATCACAGGTCATCATTAAGCAAGGGTTTTTCGAGCAACATCTAAATCTTTCTCCACCTTAATCAGAGAAGACCAAATCTCCCTAAGGATTTTCTTTTTTTTTTGTTCAGCAATTCCTCCAAAAGGGTGACTTTGGCAGAAGATCATAGGGGACACCATGCATTTCTATGGCTTTTTTCAAGACATCAAGTTGCTTTTGAAATTTTTACGCTCCAAGAAAATAGAGTCATGTTGCTTCTTCAGAAACTTTTTTCCTTCCTCGGGTTATCAAGAACCAAGACATCCCCCAACTAACATCTCCAATGGTCAATTAAGCAGTAGCCTAGTGCATTTAGTAAGTCATTTTTATCATTATTTCATGTTTAGCACTGTCGGACAAATTCTAAAAATAAGAATAGGTAGGAGGTGTACTTTGGTTACCATCCATGATCAATTTTTCAAAGGGGAAATACATTGACTTGGACCTTTTGGCAGGATGTTCACGCATCAAAAACAATACGTCTGACCTGCTCAGGCATCAGACTCAGGGGGGAAGTTTTTCAACTTCGAACCCTCAGATGCAACCTTCAACGTCAAATGTTCTTGTAGAAAACAAAAGTTAACAAAAATCATCACTAAACTTTCAACACATCATCGAACCATAATAAACATTTTGCAAATAAAAAATATAACATATATACCTGTTAGGAGTGAATTAATGGTATTTTCATGTGTTACATTAACTACCTTTTGAGCTAAAAGTGAACATATCTTATGATTTTTAAGGGTTTTATAGTTAGAATTGAACTTTCGAGGTTCGATGTTAATTGTAGAACGACTTGCGTCACTTTGGGTGTTATTTGTGCAGATATTGAAGTTAAGAAGCAAAGACGAAGGAACACGCAAGCGGAGAAGCTCTGAAGAAGAGGAATCACAAAGATTTGAGCTAAAGCAAGTGGCGAGCCGCGCCAATCATAGGCGAGACGCGCGAGAACCCTCTGACTTGGGTTCGCGCCGCGCCAGCCCGTGTCGCGCCGCGGTGACTGCGTTATAAAGGAAAAGGCTATAAATACAGGCCCTAATCCTCATAAACCAGAACTTTGGAAGAGAGACTTTTTGTGAGCGAAATTTAGAGAGCAATCCTAATCCAGAACAACAAACAACATCCGACGGAGAATTCAACATCAATTGAAGACATTCCCTTGATGAAGATGAATCCATCCATGAAACCTTGTTTGTTCTTCATGTCTATGGAGAGCTAAATTCTTCTTGTTGAGTTTAAGGTAGTAGTTAACTTATGAATTTACAATACCGTTGATTAATTCTTATGAACAATTGTTTGAATTTATTATCAATAAGAAACCTTGTTTTTATCTTAAATCATTGTGGAGTCTTTGATCGAAAGAAAGGATTCTAACTTTTGCCCTAGGTTACTATATTGATTCAATCACAATTTGCAGAGATGGAATTGTGATTGGGTTTTCATAATTATCGTTCTTTTATTACTATTATCGATGTTGATATTTGGAGAGATTGAATCTCATACCGGTAGAAGTTTATCTAATTTGATTTGCAGACATGGAATCATATTTGAGGATAAGTGAAGATAATAATTCAAATGATTGTTCGAAAATATTTACCCATAAATACTAGCAACAAATTGGCGCCGTTGCCGGGGATTGGTGTCAATATTGCACGCATTGCAATAGTTTTTATTTTGAGTTTTGTTACTATTATATCGATTTGGTTGTTTCACTCGTTTGTTAGTTTTTGCAGAAATTCGTGTATGCGCGGTAAAGTCACCAGTGATCAACTTCTTTTTGATCCCGAGATCGAAAGGACCGCTAGGAAGTTAAACAACAAAACACGAAGAAGAGCAAACATAGCAAGAGCAAGAGACAACGCAACCGCGACATCGTCACAACAACTTGAAACAATTGACGAGTCGCAAGAAGGACTCTTCTTTCACGAACTATTCGCTGAAGAAGAACAGGAAGTTATTATACAACCTACTGTTGTCAACATGGCTGCTACTGGTCCATGTGCAAATAGTCCAAGACTCAACCCACAGTTCGTTAGAACTGCCGCCAATGGGAACTTCAGAATTGAAGACCGGTATCATACAGTTGGTCTGTGCAAGTCCTTTCGCCGGATTGGATCACGAGGATCCGTATACGCATCTTACTAGATTCTATGAGTTAGCCGGTACAACTGGTGTAACTCAAGCTGATGAAGAAGCACTATTCAAGAGGTTGTTCCCACACTCTTTGTTATTTAAGGCAAAAGATTAGTATCTGGATCAACCCGAAACAGTGATGACAGACTGGAATACCTTAGAGGAAATTTTTTTGGAAAGGTTTTACTCTCAAAACTGATTCTTCGAAGCAAAAACAGCAATAGCAGTATTCTCTCAAGGCAGTAATGAATCACTGAATGAAGCATGGGAAAGGTATAAAGCTATGTTGAGAAAGTGCAAAGGACACGGTTTTGTAGAAGTTGATCAAATCCACATGTTCTGTAACGGTCTCACAGCTACAAATAAGACACTCTTGGATGCCACAACTGGTGGTTCACTTATGTCCAAGACACCTGCTGAAGCTACTCAGATAATAGAGCGAATGGCTCTGAATGATCGGTAGGGGAATCATGATCGAACTTTCAGAGATAAGAAAGCCGGAATTTTGGAATTGAATAACAGTGATGCTCTACTGGCCCAACATAAGTTACTAACATCGCAAGTGGAACTTTTGACACAACAAATGTCTAAATTACCACAACAACTCAAGGAGCTGAATGGTATATCTAATTCTTATCAAGTCGCGAAGTGTGAGTTATGTAAGGGTGAGCATCAGACAGGATTTTGCCCGCCTGTGTTGGAAGAAGAATTGAATTACATGAACAACAATCAAGGACAAAGGCAGAACCAATATCAGAATCCCCGTATCAACAAGGTTATCCACCAAGGAATAACAATCAAGGTTATCAACAAAGGCCACATAATCAAGGATATCAACAACAAGCCTTTCAACCTTACACTCAACCGTCGCCACAACAACAAGGAGGACAATCTAAGTTGGAAGAGACCATGAATCAGTTCATACAAATGTCAATGACCAATCACAAGAATCAAGAGGCAGCTATAAAGAATTTGGAAACTCAAGTGGGTCAACTGGCTAAACAAATTGCAGCTAACCAATCAAATACAACATTCTCAGCCAACACTCAAGAGAATCCAAAAGAGCATTGCAAAGCGGTGGTGACAAGGACTGGGCAAAAAGGAAGTAATAATGAAGTTGAAAAGAATGATGTTGAAGATGATACGGAAGAGAAAGCTGAAAAACATGATGGAGAAGATGAAGAATATGGGATTATTGATACTAATGCTGAAGAAGAGAATGTGAATAAAGAAGTAAAAACGAAAGAAAAGCTGAAAAGAAAAAGCAGTAGAGAAAAGATGGCAAGCAACGTGATACCAAGTCAACATTTGCCATATCCCCATGCTCCATCAAAGAAGGACCACGCCAGGCAATATGCAAGGTTTATGGAAATTTTTAAACAGCTACAAATTAATATTCCATTCTCCGAAGCAATTGCTCAAATGCCAAAATATGCAAAATTCATGAAAGATATCTTGACAAAGAAGAAAAGACCGAAAGAAGAAGAAGTTGTTCTACTTGATGCACAATGTAGTGCCATAATATCACGCCTTCCTCAAAAGGCGAGAGATCCCGGAAGAGTCACATTGCCAGTTACAATTGGCAATCAAAATATCGGGAATGGACTGATCGATTTAGGATCAAGTATCAATCTAATTCCTCTATCAATAGTGAAGCGGTTGGGAAATATTGAGATGAAGTCAACAAGAATGACTTTACAATTAGCAGATAAATCAACCACTCTCCCTTACGGCATTGCACAAGACATGTTAGTGAAAGTTGACAAATTTTTGTTTCCGGTAGATTTTGTTGTGATTGACATGGAAGAAGACAAGGAGTCACCTATCATTCTTGGAAGACCATTCATGAAAACAGCTCGAATGATGATCAATATTGATGATGGTATAATGAAGTTAAGAGTTCAAGATGAAGAGGTATGCTTTAATCTCTTCGATGCCATGAAGCAACCAAAAGACAAGAATGACTGTTTTCGCATGGATGTTACTAAAGAGAGTGTAGTGGAAGTGGCAAACCAAATTCATCTATATAGTCCTTTAGAGAGATCTCTTGTTGAATCTTTCAATGTACTTACTCAAGAAGAAGAAAAAGAAATTGAGTTGTTTTTAAAGGAACTAGAGAAAGATGGCAACACGGTCACAAAGGAGGACAAAGTAGAAGATTTGGAGTTAAAAAAAGGAGTTAAAGAGTCAAAGCTAGAATTAAAGCTACTCCCACCTCATTTGAAGTATGTCTTTCTAGAGGAAGAAGGAAATAAAACTGTCATTATCAGTTCTAAGTTGAATCCAAACGAAGAGGCACGACTCATTCAAATTCTCCAAAAGAATAAAGCTGCAATTGGATGGGTATTGGCGGATCTGAAAGGTATAAGTCCTGCCTATTGCATGCACAAGATCATGTTAGAGGAAGAATTCAAACCGGTAGCTCAACCGCAAAGAAGACTAAATCCAACAATGAAAGAGGTAGTAAGGAAGGAGGTGATCAAACTTCTAGAAGCAGGTATGATTTACCCAATTTCTGATAGTGCATGGGTGAGTCCAGTACCTGTTGTGCCAAAGAAGGGAGGCATGACGGTAATCCGTAATGACAAGAATGAACTCATACTAACAAGAACCGTAACCGGGTGGAGAATGTGCATCGATTATCGTAGACTCAATAAAGCTACGAGAAAATATCACTTCCCCCTACCGTTCATGGATCAAATGCTTGAGAGGTTATCGGGACAGAATTACTATTGCTTCTTAGATGGGTATTCCGGGTACAATCAGATTGTGGTAAACCCAGAAGATCATGAAAAGACAGCTTTTACATGTCCATTTGGAATTTTCGCGTATAGACGGATGTCATTTGGATTATGTAATGCTCCAGCTACTTTCCAACGGTGTATGCAAGCCATATTCTCAGACCTCATTGAAAAAAGTATTGAAGTATTCATGGATGACTTCTCAGTATTTGGAAAAACTTTTGATATGTGCTTGAATAATTTGGATGTGGCACTTGGAAGATGTATTGAAACCAATTTGATATTAAATTGGGAGAAATGCCATTTCATGGTGACCGAAGGAATTGTACTCGGACACAAAGTATCTTCCAGAGGACTTGAAGTGGATCAAGCCAAGGTGGAGGTAATCTCAAAACTCCCACCCCCAATAAATGTCAAAGGAGTAAGTAGCTTTTTAGGTCATGCAGGATTCTATAGAAGATTTGTGAAAGATTTTTCAAAGATTGCCAAGCCTTTGAGTAATTTACTCAACCAAGGTACATGTTTTAATTTTGATGAATCTTGTGTACAAGCTTTCAACGACCTAAAAGAACAGCTAGCCACTGCACCTGTGATCGTAGCACCCGATTGGAAAAACCATTTTGAACTTATGTGTGATGCTAGAGATTATGCCATAGGTGCGGTATTAGGCCAACGAAAAGGAAAGATATTTCATGTCATACACTATGCAAGTAAGGTACTAAACGATGCTCAAGTCAATTATGCCACCACAGAAAAGGAATTGTTAGCTATAGTGTATGCTCTTTAAAAATTTAGATCTTATCTCATTGGGTCAAAAGTGGTAATTTACACAGACCATGCAGCCATTAAATATCTGCTTACTAAACCGGATTCGAAGCAAAGGCTCATTCGATGGGTTCTTCTTCTGCAAGAATTTGATATAGAAATCCAGGATAAAAAAGGTTCAGAAAATGTGGTAGCAGATCATTTATCCCGTTTGGTCAATGTAAATGTCACCAACCAAGAAGCTGAGATAAAGGATGAGTTCCCGGATGAACAACTTTTTCAACTCCAAATAACACCTTGGCTCGCCGATCTTGCTAATTATAAAGCGACCGGTATCATACCAAAAGACTTTGATTGGAACAAAAAGAAAAAGTTGTTAGCCGATGCAAAATATTATGTGTGGGACGACCCATATTTGTTCAAGATAGTGGATTATGTCTCCAAGTGGGTAGAAGCAATCGCCACACCAAAAGCGGATGCCAAAATTGTGCTAAAATTTTTAAATCGAAACATATTCACACGTTTTGGCATGCCTAGAGTGATTATAAGCGATGGTGGATCTCACTTTGTTAACGAGCAGATAGCGAAAGTGCTGGACAAGTATCATATCAACCATAAGATAGCGTCACCCTATCATCCCCAAACCAATGGGCAAGCAGAGATATCAAACAGAGCAATCAAGAACATTCTAGAGAAGACTGTGTCAGAATCCCGAAAAGACTGGTCGGTAAGGATTGATGATGCATTGTGGGCATATAGGACAACATACAAAGCACCGACTGGTGCCTCTCCGTTTCAAATGGTTTATGGTAAGGCATGTCACCTCCCAGTAGAGGTGGAACACAAAGCACTATGGGCCTTACGATTTTTCAATAGAGATGATAGTTTGGCCTATAAGAAAAGGAAGAATCAAATCCATGAACTGGAGGAATTCAGGTACTTAGCATATGAGTCTAACAAAATGTACAAAGAAAATATGAAAAGGTACCATGACAAGAGAATCAAGAAGAAAGAGTTCAAGGTGGGAGACCTTGTTCTACTTTTCAACTCTAGACTCAAGCTCTTTCCAGGAAAACTAAAATCTAAATGGTCAGGACCGTTCGTAATTAAGGAGGTCAAACCATATGGTGCCATTACTATTGAGGAGAGTAAGACCAAAGAAAGTTGGACCGTTAATGGAGAACGGTTAAAGAGCTACCTTGGAGGAGAGTTTGATAGAGAAGTGTGCACAATCTCACTTTTGAGCACCTAGTAGAAGGATCTCAACCGTCGAGCCATGTGACGTTAAACGAAGCGCTTGTTGGGAGGCAACCCAACTGAGTAAGTTCTTTTGTTTTTCTTTTATTATGTATCATTATATCGTTGCAAATTAGCTTTGTTTCTCAGAGTCGCGCCGCAAGTAAAATGGGCGCGACGCGAAGCCAAACAGAAAGTTTGGTGCGCCGCGGGTGTGAAGGTGCGCGCCGTGAAGCCAAACAGAAAGTTTTGCGCGACGCGGGTGTAAACGTGCGCGCCGCGGCATTACGAAATTCAGCATTGAAGATATTTCACATATTGCGGCTGGCTGGAATCCAACCCTTGTCCAGTAGGGGGGGTGCAGGTGTTGAAACCAATAACCCACCACAAGAGAAAGCGGATGAGATTGAGTCAATGTTTGCTAACAGATATGATGATATTGTTTGCTTGTTGTTGATCTTGTTTTTGCAAATGATATTGTTTGCTTATTGTTGATCTTGTTTTTGCAAATTATTATTTTATTTATGCTGTTTCCAATTTAGAGTGAGTAGTCCTGAAAACGCAAAGAAAATCTCAAGTAAAGTACCAACAATGGAGCAACATGTGTGAAAATGGTAGTGAGTGAATGTTCAAAAATTTCAGTTTTCACTTTCTTTTTCAATAAGTAACAAGCCAGGTATGAATTTTCAAACTCAAACTCCTAGTGTGTGCATGAAACATAGGTTGTTAGTAAATACTTGGCAGAAGTTCTTTATGGTACACTATTTCTGTTGGATCGGCTTAGCCTTAACCATTGTGAGGAAAGCTTTCCATTGTTTACTATATGCAGGAGACCATCAATTATTTCAACTTGTTTGTATCATGCTAAACCATCTGTCGCATTGTTTGTGGAAATCTGTGGAAGTGATTTAGGCATTTGTTTGAATATGAGAGTTTCTTTGAGCCGATTCCATCTTAAAACTTATTTTCTCCTATGAGAGTGTGATCCTTTGTTAACCATTCTTTGAGCCTGAGGTCAAGGTAAATTTCATCATATGCACCAAGGAAAAACCTGGTGAGTTTTGATCTCAATAAAAAAAAATTGTTGTGGACCATCAACCACAAAATTTGGTGATGTGTTTTCTCTTTGACCTTCATAGAAAGTAGGGGAGCATTCATATAATCTAAATATAGGTTGATCTCCAAGTTGGGGAGAGTCATAATCAAAAGAAGGGTAAGTCTGTTGGTGGTGATTTGCAAAGAACGAAAGAGATTCGTAGCTTGAAAAAAAAAACAAAAGAAAAACAATGTTTGAAAGAAAACAATTGTTGAAAAAAAAAAGAGAAACATCGAGCTACGAATGAAAAAGAAGAAGGGGTGAAAAAGTTGAAAGTATAAAGGAAAAGGAAAGGAGTTATGATTCGGATGCTTCCCTAGAATAGGAATAACCCTCGTTTGTCTTCTTTTCTTTGAATCTTAAAACCACACTACAACCCTGGAAAGACCTTCTGATTCTCAGATTCCACAAGACTTGATGCTAACAATATGGTGAACGTATGATATGGATTTTTGTTGATTTAATTGTTTGGATGAGTGTTTAACCCCTCTATTATTCATCATACTTTTGATTAGAGTGATTAGTGCTGATTCAATTGCAATTGTATAGTGTTTTGAACTTCTGGAGGTAATTTTCTTTCAAAATCTGTTTCATGTATGTGTTCTGAGTTTGCAGGGAGATGAGGAATATCTGATTTGGCTGCTGAATTGAGCCATTTGAAAAACCTTTTTGAAAAACTTGTGGCATGATTGTTGGTATGTTTTTGTTGTTTCGTTGAGGTAAGTAATTTTGTTTAGGGACAAACAAAACTCTAAGTTGGGGAGAGTTTGTTAGGAGTGAATTAGTGGTATTTTCATGTGTTACATTAACTATCTTTTGAGCTAAAAGTGAATATATCTTATGATTTTTAAGGGTTTTATAGTTAGAATTGAACTTTCGAGGTTCGATGTTAATTGTAGAACGACTTGCGTCACTTTGGGTGTTATTTGTGCAGATATTGAAGTTAAGAAGCAAATACGAAGGAACACGCAAGCGGAGAAACTCTGAAGAAGAGGAATCACAAAGATTTGAGCTAAAGCAAGTGGCGAGCCGCGCCAATCATAGGCGAGACGCGCGAGAACCCTCTGACTTGGGTTCGCGCCGCGCCAGCCCGTGTCGCGCCGCGGTGACTGCGTTATAAAGGAAAAGGCTATAAATACAAGCCCTAATCCTCATAAACCAGAACTTTGGAAGAGAGACTTTTTGTGAGCGAAATTCAGAGAGCAATCCTAATCCAGAACAGCAAACAACATCCGACGGAGAATTCAACATCAATTGAAGACATTCCCTCGATGAAGATGAATCCATCCATGAAACCTTGTTTGTTCTTCATGTCTATGGAAAGCTAAATTCTTCTTGTTGAGTTTAAGGTAGTAGTTAACTTATGAATATACAATACCGTTGATTAATTCTTATGAACAATTGTTTGAATTTATTATCAATAAGAAACCTTGTTTTTATCTTAAATCATTGTGGAGTCTTTGATCGAAAGAAATGATTCTAACTTTTGTCCTAGGTTACTATATTGATTCAATCACAATTTGCAGAGATAGAATTGTGATTGGGTTTTCATAATTACCGTTCTTTATTACTATTATCGATATTGATATTTGGAGAGATCGAATCTCATACCGGTAGAAGTTTATCATATTTAAGGATAAGTGAAGATAATAATTCAAATGATTGTTCGAATAAGGTTTAATTAATAAATTGTATAGGAATAGGTTGATGAACCCTAGAACTCAACATATTCGTTTACCATTGTTAATCATCTTTAAGCTTTTTATCAGTCAATTATTGTTCCGTTATATGCAATTTGAGAATAAACAAACAAACTCAACTAGTTTTCTCACTCAAAATAAACAACTATAGAACGACAGTAATATTAAACAAATCTCTGTGGATACGATATATACCGAAAATATTTACCCACAAACACTTTCAACAATACCTCTCCCTAACATATTCTGTATGTAACATGATCAGCATATCCTGTGAGCACAGATCGGTCACTAGGTCCTTCTGGGAAGACTCCATCGACAACAAGAACCTCTTGAAGCAATAGGAACCAACTCAGTCGGCACAGGAACCTCTTCGATAGCAACAGGAACTTGCTTAGCCGACACAAGAACCTCCTCAACATCAACAGGAACCTGCTCAGTTGGCACAGGTACCTCCATAACAGCAAGTATCTCCATAACAGTAGAAATTCTAGAAGCTCGACATCGGGGTGCACGAAATTGGCCCTGCGCTTGCTTAGTCATCCGTTTCCAATGAGAATCGGTCAAAGCATGTCATTTAACTCATAGCTATAAAGCCTCTACCTCAGCAGCCTCCAATGGACTCGTCTTTCCCTGTGACCCTCACTGAAAAATATATAAAAAAATTAGTGAAAGAAGAAGGTATCAGAAATTTTGAAAAAGAAAATTTGTAATAGCAGAAATTTCATAATTTCCGATAAAAAAAATATCGGAATTTCTCAAATTTCTGTGAAATTCCTAAATTTCCAATATTATACTTATTTTTTTAAAAGAATTTCTAGTATGCACGTAAAATTTTCGGTATCGCAGTAAAGAGTTAAAAATTTTAATTTCTGAACGTAAATTTTGCAAAATGGTGGAAACTTGGAATATGATTATAATAGTCTTTTCTTTTCATTCGCTTTGGGGTGCCAGAATCAACTCAGAGGGTGGCAATTTAAATCCTACATTGTTTTATATTCTTGAATCGAAACCCAACCCATGTTCTTCCCGTCTTCAGAAGAGGCCCATTCTTGTGTAAGCCCAATCACTGTCCGGATCATCTCCAGGCAGGTAGATCTCAGGCGCGACGTGTCTCCCAAATCTCATGTCAATGGCGATCACTGCATTAGTCTCTCCTTGATCTTCCTCACACATGCTTCTTCTTCACATCACATGTTAATTTTTTTCAAAATTGATCGAAATCAGAAAAACCAGCGAACAATTTCGGCACAATCAAGATGACTGATGTCACCGGAAGCTCAGTGGTACATACATCATATCATAATCGTTCTCTACTTGTTGATTTTCCTATTTCCCGTTACACTGAAATTTCTCCAATCACCAACAAATTGCTGAAACTAACAATTCGAAATTCATTTCGTGTTGCGCAGAGTCCTTCCAGTGCATTTGATCTGGGAGCATTCGTTGGCGACTTAACCATCGAAGAGGATCTAAACGGGTTAATACATTGCAGTTACCGTTTTTTCAGTTTGTAGTTAATTTTGCGACTATGAATGTTAATTTTATGTGTTTTTGCAGTGATGATATATCCTTGGAAGGACTACAGCAAGAGCTTGAGGAATGTAAAAATGATGAAGTGAGTAATTATTTCAACTTCGTCATTGTGTTGGAAACACTGCTAATTTAGATTCTGATGAAATTGCTTAGTTGATCTGAGTTAGCATAATAATGGTTTATATTAAAGTTTCTGCGTGTAGTTTTCTTACTCTCATCGGGTTCACTAAACTAACATTTTTTTAACAATTGTATTTTCTTTCCGTGCTTGCATGGTCAATGCTTACAAATCACATTCTCTGTAATTTTCACCGCCTTTTGAAAATTATTAAGTTGTTTTCATATGTGTAGGTAGTTGCAAATATACTATCTAAAGGTACAAAACTTAGAGACTATACCAAGGGAGTTGAGAATGATTTGCGCAAAGTGGAGTTGGACTCAATTCAGGTTTGTTGATAATAGAGTGTTTAAATCGCCACACCATTTTGTTTGCTTTGCTAGATTTGATGACTTTGATGACGAGTAAGCGTATGTATTTACTGTCTAGTTGTAGTACTGATCTTACATGTAGGCGTAGCCTTGTTTTTCTGAATCTCTCTATCTTTCATGCATAAGATGGGTGATAACCTTTTCTGACTTTTAGAAGAATGCTATCTTTCTACGATTTGTGGCCACTAAGCAATTATGTAAAAATTTGATTATATGGCATTTCTAGATCGACGATTTTTTATGCTTTGGATTTGCTTGTTGCCCTTAACATAGTGAAGTATTCTGAAAGAACCTCTTCCGCTTTATCATGAAAATTTGTTTGTCATGTCATACTGATCCTATAGTAGAGAAGTGTTGGGGTAGCACCTATAGTAGAGAAGATGGTGGAAAATAGATTTAGATGGTTTGTGCATGAAGAGAGAAGACCAGTATATTCTATAGTAAGGAGAGTAGATCAGATGGAGAGTAGTCAAATAATTAGAGGAAGAGGAAAACCTAGAAAGACCATAAGAGAAGTTATGAAGAAAGATCTTGAGGTTAGCGATTTGGATAGAAGTATGGTCCTGGATAGAACATTATGACGCAAGTCGATCCATGTAGCCGACCCCCAATTAGTGAGATAAGGCTTGGTTGTCGTTGTTGTTGTATGTCATGTTGTTCCTACTAGCATTAATCTTGCTTTGTTGATTGTTGCTGAAAACTCACTAATCAATTGATTTTACAACTGTTCCATTTATTACAGGATTATATTAAAGAAAGTGATAATCTAGTCTCTCTTCATGATCAAATTCGAGATTGTGATAATATCTTGTCACATATGGAAACTCTGCTAAGTGGATTTCAGGTATGTTGGCCCTTTGAGCAATTTGAAAAAGCTTTCATTTATGAGTTCCTATACTGATATAAAGCAGAACCAACCAACCAATGTTCCTAGTTAATTAGTATCATTTAAAAAGCTTTAGAGGTATTATTTTCATATTATAATAATGAAGTGCCTATTTATATTCTGAGGGTATATATATCGCTCAAATGTTACAATTACATTAGTTTATATTAAATAGTTTGAAGGACTTGTCAGACAATATGAAATTCAATTTCTATGTTTATTTATCAGGCTGAGATTGGTTCCATAAGTTCAGACATTAAAATTCTACAGGAGAAGTCTATGGATATGGGTTTGAGGCTTAAGAATCGCAAGGTATGGCCATTTTATATGTACAAACTAATACTTCAAAGACATTCTTGAATTGTAGCACCTTTTGGTGTTTTCTTAGTATTATGTAGCTGTCAATTTGATCTTGGAAGCAGATTGCATCAAAAAGCTGTTTACATTTTAGACAATTAGGTTAATTCGTTAGAATTTCTTAATTGTTAGACTTCTTTTCTATTTTGGATGGGGGGAATTACAATTTCACTATCACTTGTTCAGTCTAGAATATTTTTCTCTGCAACCCCACCCTACCTAATTAGATTATGTCTTTCTATCTTTTTACTATAGTGTTATATGAAGTATGTAATATAACTGGTCTTGTTTTTTCTCCTAAAAGGTGGCTGAATCCAAGCTGGCTAAATTTGTGGAAGACATAATTATCCCTCCAAGGATGGTGGACATACTTATTGATGGAGAGGTATTATGTTTTTTCTATAGTCTACTTCTCTCCTCTCCAATAATGTTTTATCAATTACTTTTGGTGGTTGTGCAAAAAACACATTTAACACTTCTAGTAGTATTTGTTGAGAATCTCACATCCATTTGAGATATGGCTTAGGTAGTGTTTATATGGTTTATTCAATCCTCAGTTTACAAGTTAGTTTTGTGGGGTTGAATTAGGCCCCAAGTCTAAATTTGAAAAGTATTGTTTGCTCTTATCTTCTACATTTTCATTGGCTTTTCAGGCTTTGAAACAAGGGTCTGATCTTGAATCCCTAATATATGTTTTTTAATGACTTTGACTTTTTAACTTATGTTTGAAACAAGGGTCATGCATAATAAATATTGCAGTGCTGGTGTTGGGAAGGTCTGCATTCTGCACGTAATATCGTAAACATTTACACTGGTCCCTTTTTATCTAAGATTGTGGCTTTGGATGTTTTTCAGGTCAACGAGGAATACTTGAGAACTCTTGAGATTCTGAGTAAAAAACTGAAGTTTGTAGAAGTGGACACAATGGTTAAAGCTTCAAAAGCTCTTAAAGATGTTCAGCCTGAGCTTGAAAAACTTAGGCAGAAAGCAGTCTCAAAGGTTGTCTGCACCTATAGTATTAGTATGGCATTTTATTTTCTTTTATAATTTCATTCAGAAGTGTTATTCTATTCTGGGAACTGTTTATAATATAAACACGTATTTATATTATTGTTATCCATTCATCTGCAGGTGTTTGACTTCATTGTTCAGAAACTCTATGCATTGAGAAAACCCAAAACAAATATCCAAATACTTCAGCAAAGTGTCCTTTTAAAGTACAAGTGAGTTTCTTTAACTAATCTCTAGAATATGATGGGTTGATGGATTGATATTCTGAATTTCCAATTGATAAGTTCCACTAGCACGTAATTTTATTTGCTTGATAAGTATAACAGGCAAAACACGTATGTTGAGTTTTTTCAATATACATTTATTTTATAAAAAGTAGTGTGGTTCGTAAATCGTAACACTATCTCTCTTGAGTATTACTGCACTTTGTCATTCACAGTTATTTTCAATTACTTTGTATTGAGCCTTCAGTGTAAAGCTGTTGCTAAATCATCAGAAACCGTGCTTACAAATAGATCGTTGATCTGTAGAATTTAGTTACTGAACTACTATTGAAGGGTTTCGTATCTGTAAATATTATAGTTGTCATAATTAGCATTTAATCTGCCAACAGGAGAACTAGAGAAGGATCTGTCATTTACCATTCTATACCACCTCATTGCTTTCACCGTCTTTAAATTGTGAAAGCATTTTGGTTAATTTTGTTAACTTTGTGTGCTTTATGAATCTAACAAATAGACATGCAAAAGTGTAGGTATGTTGTGAACTTCCTCAAGGAACATGGCAAGGAAGTATATAATGAAGTTCGTGCAGCTTATATTGATACAATGAATAAGGTAACTGCTAAAATCAGAATCTTCCATCAAGATATTTGCTGATCAAAATGTTATCCTTCATATTAACAATGCTATGAGGAGAAGAAAAATTTAGTAGCTTTTCACTGTTTTTTGTACATTACCTGATTGATAGCATCTTTCTCAAAGTAAAATAAACGTCACATCAGCATCTCAGCACATATGTCGGCAAAGCTTTTTTCAAAGAAAAAGAAAGAAAAGTTTACTATTTCAAAGGAACTTAACCTTACTATAAACTGTTGACAAAAGGCTCGTTTTGTATGCTTATACATTCGGCCTAAGTGTACGTTCAATATAGAAGAAAGCCCACACTAAAAATGCATATTTTTTTTACCTAAATGAAACTTAAAGTGAGGTGTGAATGGTAGCATTTATAAATCTTTCCAGCTTTATGTTGGCCTGACTTATTCAGATAACTGCTGTACTGCTGTCTGGAAGGTGTTGCTTTGGTTCTATGTTGATTTGCTGGCTTTCATGTTTTATGATCAATTCACTTAAAGGACTTCTATTTTCGTTGTTATATGAATAAGCTAATCCACGTTACAATCATCAATTTTTAGCAGCTATCCCAATATGTAAACATATACATATAGAGTGAATAGAGCGTAATGAATTTGCATGGAAATAGTGCGTTTGAAAATTATTTCATCAAGTATCCTTATGCTCCTGTATATTTGCAGGTTCTCAGTGCTCATTTCCGCGCTTATATACAAGCATTGGAGAAACTGCAACTGGATATAGCAACATCCAATGATTTAATTGGCGTAGAGACAAGAAGCGGTGGTCTTTTTGCAAGAGCATGGGAACCGCTAAAGAATCGTTCTGCTGTTTTTGCTCTTGGGGATAGAATTAATATATTAAAGGTATGACTCGATCTAGGAAAAGGGCAAGGCCTTGCAGATTTTTTTTGTTTTCTGAATCTAACTAAATTGATCTAGGAGCCTATTTAATATCATTGGTGTCAGTTGTTTCTTTTGAGTAGTGAAGGTTAGTCGAGACAAGGATTATAATTGTGGGAATAAGGAAAACATTTTTTTTGGGGTAGGATTATGTTGCATGCCTCTAGGGATCTGTTGCTTGTTTAAATATTGATTATTATTTATTATACTTTGAATTATTTGCATTAGAAAAGAAATAAAATTTCTTCTAAGAGTATATGTTTTATACTGTACTTTTTATTCATGATAATTTGTTTTCGTGGTTCTTGGTATTGTTAATGTGACTGGATTTGGCTCCTCTAAAGAAGGAGACACACTTTAGAGGATAAAAGTCAAATTATGACTGATGATTGAAAAATTAACAATTAAAATATCAACAATGTCATATCTTGTTATAAATGTGTATTATTCGTTCACAAATTCGACTGTCGATTCTTCTGTTGACGATTATTTTCATACTCTTCATCTAAGAGGAGCCAAGTTCAATTGAAATGTGTACGCCATTAGATTATTCTGATTTGCAGAGATTGTACAGTCATTGGGTAATTGCCTTAGATTTGACATAATTTCAGGAAATTGATGAACCAGCATTGATTCCTCATATAGCTGAAGCCAGCTCTATTAAACATCCTTATGAAGTTCTGTTTAGGAGCTTGCAGAAGCTGCTTATGGATACAGCTACTTCAGAGTACTCTCCAGTTTGCTATACTACTTAATATTGTATTACAAAATACTACTGCACATAAATCTCTAGTTAAATGCATGTTGACATTATTTCCTTTCATCTGCAGATATAATTTCTGTGATGAATTTTTTGGGGAACAACATATGTTCTATGAAATTTTTTCAGGTATCTGTTATGGAGTTTTAAATTTTGTGATGCATTTGCAGTCATTGTCTAACAGATTGTTAACAGGAAGAAAATTTTTAGCCTATTGATATACAAGATAAACTTAGTTAGATTAACTTTAACATCACATAGATTGCTACTTTGTAAATTGCAAATTTTAAAATCTGCTAACATAGAACAAAAGTATTATGATGTTACAGAACATTTGGAAACACTATTGAAATAGGTGCTTGACAAACATATTTGTAGAATTGACAATTCAAACTTAATTTGTATTGAAGTCTTTAATGTTTACACATATCTTTTTTAGTGCTCAAATAAATAACCGTTGCATTTAATATAATAAATAATTGCATGGTAACAAAAGCCATTTTCAGCAAAGAAAACATTTACCTTTTTGGTAAATAAACGAACACCACTGTATCATTTCCTGTATTAATTTTTTCATTTACAGAGTCAACTGATATGCTGTTTGGTATATTCAGGTCCTTTTGGTGTCATGGATGAGCATTTCAATACAATACTTCCAAATTGCTATGATGCTATAGGTCTAATGCTTATGATTCGCATAATACACCAGCATCAGGTAAAGTTCTAGCTTGTATGACTGATTCCAGTCTTCAGTAAGATGGACAGCACATCAAAGTAAACATCACATTGATGCTAATTGGACTATATAAATACATAGCTAATTATTGTTCACAGCAGTAACGCCCCATAACTAGCCATCACTGTACCATAATTAGCAGTAGTTTTCAATAATTTTCCCATAACTCATATAATCAGTTTTGCTCTTTCCTCTTATACACATTTTCAAATAAGGTCTAAAATTAACACATACTGATTTTGTTGCACAGTTAGAATTCAAATAAGCTCCAATCTGCATATATCATGTTTCATTAAAAGTTAAAACCAAACAGTTATGTGAATGTTGGCAAAGATTTGTGCATTTAAAAATGTTTTACCCTTTAAACAATTAAAAATTGATAAACTTATTTATTTCAGCTCATTATGTCTCGGAGGCGGATTCCATGCTTGGATTCTTACTTAGACAAGGTCAGCTTCCTGGGCAATGCATTATTATTCATAGACAAGATTAGTTTTTTCTTGACAGTGTGTTTATTTCCGGTAGATTCTGATATTATTCTCATATATGAGTAAAACTCACCTGCTCACAAGTAGCCCTACTATTCATGTAACATTCTGAGTTTAGACAGTTATAGCATTGAAGTCACTGGGGTGTTGGTTAGAAAACTATTCAACTGTTTATCTGGAACTTAAATCTGTTTGAAATAATTGAATAATTTGAATGATTGTCTATATCATACAAGGAATCTGTACAACCATATACATACATGGAAAACATAATTAGAATCCCTCGAGATTGGGAGCAACTAGCAGCGAATTAGTGATGTCTCCCTGCAGCCAGCTAGCAGCTTGATGAAGAAAGAATAGTTTTTAACACTTCATCACCACCATGAACTAGTGAATAAGCATCTACTACTCGGTTCTCCTCACTTCATAGTTAGCTCCATATAGCCGCAGTGTTTGACACCCAAAAATCTCTCCTCATTTTGGCTATCAAATTGGAAAGCCATTCCTTCTCCTTCCTTATTACTATGAATTTCATTTTTCACCCAATAAAACTAACCTTAACTTTTTATTAGAACATTGGCAAGGGGATTAAATTTTTCTTCACACTTAAAACATCACCCTCGAGTCCTTTAAATGTTCACCCTCTGCCTCTGGTCTACCCAAGGAAGTCATAGATGACTAGAATCCTACATTTCCTTGACAAAACTTTCTAGACAATGGAACTCTATTGGCCTGGGTCTGAAGTCTTGTGATATACAATCTCTGTTCTCTTACATTTCCCTCGTTCATTCCAATATATTTTATTTACTGCCATTTATGAAATCCTTCTGCTGTTAAATGACGAAAATGGATAAAACTAGAAGATAATATTGAGTCAATGGGCCTCTCGAGTCATATTTGAAGCTGATTCATTATTTTGGCAGGTCAATATATCCCTATGGCCTCGGTTTAAGATGGTATTTGACATGCACCTCTACAGTTTGCGAAATGCAAGTGTGAAGACACTGTGGGAAGATGACGTTCATCCTCATTATGTGATGAGGCGTTATGCCGAGTTCACTGCTTCGCTTATCCACTTAAACTCCGAGTTTGGAGATGGTCAGGCAAGTATGATAAGCCTATCAATCATCAACTCCTTTTTTTTTTTTTAAATTTCTAATACAATTAATCTGTTTATTAATTGCAGCTTGACTTGAATCTGGAACGACTTAGAATGGCCATTGATGATTTACTTATCAAGCTTGCGAAGAATTTCACAAAATCAAAACTACAGACGGTGTTTCTTATTAACAATTATGATATGACAATTGCTGTTCTGAAGGTAGGAATCTGCAAGCTGGCTCTTCATTTATTTTGTAAAGCGTGATTTATGTCAAAATTGATTATCATGGGCTCTATCAATTTAGAATATCCAGGGTAACTTAAATTTTTCTCACATGCTTGATTCCAGGAAGCAGGTCCTGAAGCTGGCAAAATTCAAATGCACTTTGAGGAACTACTAAAGAGCAATACAGCATTATTTGTGGTAATTTCGTACAATCCTTTCTTACCTGGTGTCTTTGCAAATTAAAGTTTGTGTTATAATTGTGCTCTCAGAATATACCAGAACAAACTTTTTCAGTTTCTATTTCTTCATATTCTTGGTTAAGAAATAGTGAAAGATGTTGCACTAGTCTAACTTTAGTTTCTGACATGCCTTTTGATTGTAATATTTAAGACCAAACCTCTTTGAGGAAATTTTAGTGCTGTCGGTACTAATCTGAAGGAAATGCATTCGAAATTAGACTAGCTAGCTGAGAGTTCTCTGCAAATAAAGTAGGGGAGAACTCAAGATATCACTTGTTGATAGCAAACTATTTATGTGAAAACCACTTAAATCAGAACTGTGACCTTCATCTAAAGAAAAAAATCTACAACAATTGTAAATGTTAACCTAATTTACAAAAAGAAGACGGGTTAGTGTATCCATTGACTAAAGTTGTGGTATAACAAATAACTGGTTTACCCTCTCGCTTTCAATTGCAATTCTCTTTATGGTTTTGGTTTTCAATCCTTGCAGGAGGAACTGCTCCAAGAGCATTTTAATGATTTAATCAAGTTTGTAAAGGCCAAAGCCTGTAAGTATAAAAAGATGACACCAGTGTAGCTTCTGATTTACGTTTTATATTTGTTAAAATATGGGCTTGATTGCTTCAAATTTATCAGCTGAGGACCCAACTGCGAGTCCTGATAAACCTATAACGATTGCGGAAGTGGAGCCACTAGTGAAGGATTTTGCAAGTAGGTGGAAGGCGGCAATAGAGCTGATGCACAAAGATGTCATCACATCTTTCAGCAACTTCTTGTGTGGCATGGAAATCTTAAGAGCTGCATTGACCCAATTGTTACTGTACTATACAAGACTCTCAGATTCCATCAAGAGGATCCCTGGCGGGTCTGCATTGAACAAGGATCTTGTTTCCATATCATCAATCATGTATGAGATTAGGAAATATTCGAGGACTTTCTAATTTTTTGAAGGAGTCTTAGTTATCTGTTGGATTTAATTCCAAATCCATAATATCCGATGTGTTGTAAAAAAAAAGACATTTTTGGACCATGATTTTTTGCTGTTTTAGGTACATTTATAGCTTTACTGAATTGGTGCCCTCGGGCACACCATTGTTGGAGAATGATGAGTGTTTCGGTTGTAGTTAGATGCAGCAAATATCAAATCCATGAATTTATGTATAATGCAGAGAGGGACATTATCGTGTAATTTTTATTTGGGTAACGATCTTATTTTACTTTTTCTTGTGTATAAGATGATAGGGTTGATAATGTAGTGTTTGTTTGCTTTTCTTAATCATAATAGTTTGAGAAATTGGATTAGATTCCCCAATGCCCTAATTCGACTGAAAAGTTAGCTAACCAAATGAGTATTTGGTACACCTAACTTACAAAATTGGCAAAAACAGCAAATGTGAAGAAGTCAGTCTTGTTTTGATAAATTTTAAGACCCTTTTACACTTTTCAACTACATTAATTATTTTGGACAAATTTACTTCTATTTACTTCAAATATTTCTTTATTAGAAATAAATTTTACTAATTGAAAATATCAAAGCAATAACTCAAATATTGGAAAGGCAATTTGGACGTTTTATTTTATTCTTATATCATGGTACTCTGAATTCTATTTAATTGACATATTTAAGAGACACCATCTCCCTCACTTCATCCTCTTCTTCATTCTTTTTCTCTATCTAAATTTTAAAAATGGAGCTGAGATAGAGATGATTGAAGATTCTTTTAAAGGTGCTAAAATAGAGACTATTAAAGATTCTTTTGAAGGTGCTAAAGTGGAAGTTGTTGATGATTTTTTAGGTGTTAAAGGATAGATTGTTGAAGATTCCTTTGAAGGTGCTGCAGTTGAAGAGTTGGGAGATGAAGTTCAGTCCAACAGTATTGATGAATCTTTATCTTCACTCTTGGATTTAAACAAATTTTTTTAAAATGATTATGAAAATCATAGTTATGAAGAAAAGGAGAGGAAACTACTGACAATGAATTTATGTAGGATTTATGTTAATAGGTTTTATTAATGATTTTGTTTGTTAGTTGTAGTTATGTTTTGTTTTGACTGAAAAGAGACACCAAATATGAATGAAATGATTTAACTTGTTGGTTTAAGAATTGACTTGTTGTACATACACAATAAAATTTTCCAAATATGAATGTAACTTTAACGGATATTGAAACTATCCAACACAGATTTGATATTGAAACAACATAATACTGATGTTAACACTTCGAAAATAAACACGACACCGACATTGAACACTAACAAAAATAACACCGACATTTAACAACAATAACTGCAGGTAGCAAAACGGGTCGTGGCCCACAGAGCCGGCCCATGCATCTGCCAAATAATGACGGGTTGGATTGAGATTTTTGGTCCGCCTACCCGCCGCAACTTGCCCCGCGCATCCGTCGGGCAATGCCTGCGGGCCACAACCTATTCATAAGTTATTAAGGAAAAAATGCTACTTCTTCAATCATGCTAAATTTATTAACATATGGGACAGTATTTTAACTGAATTAAGGATCCTGCTTGTCAATAATCTTACTGAATACTTCCTCTATATTATTTTAAAATCTTCCCCGTTTGCCCAAATTAACTTTGCATCTCTCAGAAACTTCAATTTTTATCTCTATCTATAGTACCATTTATATACTATTTTTCTAGGGTGTCTTATATTGAGCTTTATTTTAGGGAGTAACAGAACCCCTGCTATACATTGCAATGTTAGTTTAATATGTTTGCATGTGTTTACCGTGAAAATTGATAAACAAGCGCTAGTTCTATTAAAAAACAAAAATCTTTGATTATTCACGGGATCGATTAGATTGATTCTAGGGCATGTGTTTTTTATTTTAAACTTGTTGTTGAGAATGAAGAACAGTTCGACAATATTTATGATTTTATGATAACGTTTGTTTTTTTTATCTAAGTGATTCTTTAAAGTGATAACATAAACTTGTAAAGAAACAAAATAAAAATAATTGAAAGTAAATTGCTAGAAGTAAAATTCTAAAAATGATATGTTATAAAATTGTAAAAAAGATAAAAATGGTGTTTACGCGTACATTCTCAGGAAACTCTTTTATCAACACGCAGATACCGAGCTTTTAGTGAGATTTTGTACACAAATAAATACACTGAAGGCTAACACTAAGACTCATATATATATATATATATATATATATATATATATATATATATATATATATATATATATATATATATATATATATATATATATATATATATATATATATATATATATATATATATATATATATATATATGAGTGAAGACCCATTTTGGTCCTTCACAAAAATCACACAACCCAAATTAGTCCCTCACAAAAAAAAAGACTCGATTTAATCCCTTATAAAATTTAACCGGACCATATTAGTCCTTATGTTAATATTTTTACCAAATCGATTTTTTTCATACTTTTAAACTGTGACTGGACTGCCACGTTGGCTTTTATTTTTTATTTTCATTTTTTAAAATACTAAATTAATTTTTAAACAATTCTAATTTAATAATATCAAAAAGATAAAATTGTTTTTTATAAGGAATTGAACTCAATACTATTAAACAATATCTTAAGTCTTTACCACTAGGCCAATATGCATTCATAAAAAATAATTTCTAAGATTTTTAATAATATTAAATAATTATGAATTTAAAACAAAAATTATAAAATTTATATCAATGGGGTTTCGAACCTCTTTGATTTACTAATTTCAAATAATACGCCAATTTAAAAATAAAATTTATTAAATGTAAAACCTCAATATATTTAATCAATTAGAAATAAATTAAATTATATGTAATTGAAATTAAATAACACACAAATAAATATTTATTTATTTCAAATTAATTCATATTAAATAATAATTAATTAGTTTAATAGTAATTCAACTAATTATTAAAATATTTAATAAATTTAAATTAAATAATCAATTAATTTTTAACATTATTTAGTTGATGCAAACTAAATAGTAATCAATTAGTTTAATAGTAATTCAATTAAATATTAATTAATTTATTTTTATTTGATTAATTTAATTTAGGATTTATATTTTATTAGTTTTATTTTTAAATTTTTGTATTATTTAAAATTAGTAAATATTATTTTTTTGTTATTTGAAATAAGTAAATAATTATTCTGAATTATTAACTTAAGAATTCATTATTAATAATATTAACAATATAAATTGACTTGTATAGTTGTAAAGTGACTATTATGGATTTGAATTTGAGACCCAGTTGGTACAAATTTTAACTTTTTTGTTTTGTTTTAAATTCTACATTATTTAATATTTCTAAAAATTATAAGAATTATTTGTCATGAATATACATTGGACTAGTGGTAAGGACTTAAGATATTGATTAAAGGTCATAGGTTCAATATCATATAAAATATTTTTTTAGCTTTTTTGATATTATTAATTCAGAATTGTTTAAAAATGAAATTATAATTAAAAATTAATTTAGTATTTTAAAAAATGAAAAATAAAAAATAAAAGCCAACGTGGCAGTCCAGTCACGGTTTAAAAGTATGAAAAAAACCGATTTGGTAAAAATATTAACATAAGGACTAATATGGTCCGGTTAAATTTTGTAAGGGATTAAATCGAGTCCTTTTTTTTGTGAGGGACTAATTTGGGTTGTGTGATTTTTGTGAGGGACCAAAAATAATTGTTTCCAACACTCTTTCTTTTAAAACATGCCACATTTCGCTCGGCATGTCTCCCTTTCCCCCGAGGCTCCACGCGTCCTCTGAAAAAACGGATAAGGACGAAAGTCAGTTATCCTCCATTCAAATTCAAACTTCCCCGTCGAATGTCGCTCCCTTTGTCGAACCAATATAAAACTTAGCAAATATTTCTAAGTCCACGTCCAACACTTCTTCCTTACAAAAAGTGACTTCGATGACATTTCAACAAACATGTTATTTTGTCGAAAAACTCGTAATATCTTAAAAGATATTTTCTTTCCTTTGCTGATACCATGGTGTTGAAAACTCCAACTAACAAATTACCCCCCAAAAATGTAATTTTCGACACACTGAAGAAAAGACCATTTTCTGACCGTTCGTTTCGACACCAAACCTTTCAGTTCCAGTGACGTCATAGTCATTATGACACCTTTTGCGAAACGTCTTTTGCGACCCCACACGCTAATATTTTCAATCATGACAATCCTAGCTCCTAGGAGATCGTGGGAAGCCATAACTGCCACTTCCCGCAAATCATGGTTGTCAAAATCGGGATTTCACTCAAGATCGTTGGGGCATAAAAAAACGTGGATCGTAAGATCGTGAATCGGATCGTAAGATCCCACAAAATCAACAAAATTATAAAAATAACTAAAAAATAATAATCATTAACATAATTCCAAAATTTAAAACATAACATAAACTAATTTAACATAATTCCATAATTCCAAACAAACATAACATTTAACATAAATCCAAAATTCCAAACAAACATAACATAAACTAATTTTACAAATCATTCAAGACATTTTGATTAAGTCCTCCATAATCTTCATCTGCATCAACTCCATCATCTTCATTTTCAAGGTTGTTTACCTCCAAATCACCTTGATTGACAATTCCATTCTATCCATCATTTTGATTGACAACTTCCAAATCTCCTTCTTCAATTGTGAAATATAAAATATCATCATCTAACGAGCCTTGATCATTGCCCATAATGACCCACTCTTCATTCGATTCAATCTCATCAATGCTATAATGTACCGCCTTCCTTGCTTTTTTCTTCTTAGCCAACTTTGAATTCGTCATTACAAACACAACGTCATTCATTGTTTTTTGTTTCAAACAGTTCCTTCTCTTCGTATGGACCATTTCAAAGGCACTCCAATTTCTTTCACATCCCGATGAGCTACAACTCAAGCTAAGGACACGAATCACAAATCTTTGAAGCTCGGGATGCTCGTCCCCATATGATTCGCACCATTGTGCCGGAGTTTTATTTTTAAGCGCCGCCAATGCTATTGGACTACCCAAAAACTTTGCCTTTCCCTTGAAATCTTCCAATTGGGTATCAACCTTACTTATTTCTTCTACATCTCCAATCATCCTTGCCATACAATTATATAACCCTCGTTTCACTTCATAGTCAACTTTAAAACTAGATCTATAATGCAAAATCGAGTTGAGATAGTAACATGCAGCATGCAAAGGCCTGTGCATTTGCTTATCCCACGTTTTATCAATTATATCTCATACAGGCTTGTAACTAGATAATAATAATAATAATAAATAAAAAATATTAGAGGCTTGTAAGTTGTAACAGAATTGGATAAAAACATAATTGGATAAAAACATAATTGGATAATAATAAACAGATTTAATAAAAACAGAATTGGATGATAATAAACAGATTTGAACAAAATAGGATAAAAGACGGAGAACAAAATTGAATAAACAAACAGTGCCAGATTTGAACAGAATTAGAAAACTAATTATTACCTTCTTTGAACACCATTGAAGCTAGCTTGAATTTTCTCTTTAGCTTGGTCCATTGCCTCATAAATTAATCCCATTGCCGGTATTTCATCAGAATCCATTAAACGGAGTACTTTGATCAGTGGATAAGCACCCTTATAACAGATAACAATATTTTTCCAAAACTCTTTATCCATAACCACTTCTTCAACTTGACTTCCTTCACTTGTTTTTGCAAACTTGGTTACCGTCCATTCATGAGATTTGAACATACTTATAAATCCTCCTTTATTCTCCATGAGACACCCCAAAGTTAAATAAGATGTCGCAAATCGAGTAACCGCGGGTCTCACCAAATCCTTTCCTTTCGTATGAATTTGGAACAAATAAATAAGGGAAGGCTTTGAATAAATGAATTGAGTGATTTTTTTACCTTTTGAAATTATTTCATTGTGAACTAATATTTTTTTCTCAAAATCCTCTAACATGAGATCAATGGAATGGGCCGCACACGGTGTCTAGTAAAGATTCTTTCGCTTTTTCATTAGCATTGTACCAGCTGCTTTGTAGTTAGCAGCATTGTCATTGACAATTTGTACAACATTCTTTTCTCCCACATCTTCCACAATGTCATCAATCATCTTAGAAATTGCATCAGCAGTTTTTGTAATGTGTGAAGCATCAATAGACTTTTAAAAAACCGTACCTTTAGGGCTGTTCAGTAAGAAATTTAAAATTCTTCTTCTTTTTTCTGTCCACCCATCACTCATAATAGTGCATCCGTTTTTCTCCCAAATAAGCTTGTGTTCTTCAATGACTTTCTTTGTCTCCTCCATTTTATAATTCAAGTACTTTGTTCTAATTTCATGATATGAAGGTGCCTTGAATCCAAGACCATGTCTTGAAACCAACTCAAACATTTTTTAAAATTCTTCACATTTTGCCACATTAAAAGCTATGGCATTGTTTTAGAAGAATGAAGTAATTTCAAGACATGCTTCTTCTCTAAAATTCTTTTTGAAAATGGAATTGATGGTGGATTGAGCACTCCCTCCCTTCTTGAAAAAGTTTTTTCGGCGTAGCATTACCATCATCCTCCACTGGCCTCTTTCCGGTTACTAGTTCATCTGCATCCTCTACTATTTTTTTACGTAAATTATTTTGCGAAGATTTTAAAATCTCCCACATTTGGACTCTAACATCATCAGGTGCAGACTTACATGCCTTAACATTTATATATGTACCAGCCAAATGATGTTTCAGTCGGTACACTCCTCCGATAACTACCTTTGAACAGTAGTTACATTTGATTTTTCTTGCCCCTCCATCCACATATACACCACGCTTCCAAGCAATGTCAGTTCTTCTTCCAGAAGCATTTTTTTGAGGTTTTGGTGGTACAGATGAGGAAGCATGAACTGGAATGGAAGATATGAAAAAAAAGAGAGGTAGAAACTGTAAAATAGAATCGAATAAAGAAGAGAATAAATCGTGAGATTGATGAGAGATGAATAAGGAATGAAAATAATATATAGAAAGAATTGAAGAAGGGAATAAAAGGAATGATTAAATCAATTAATGGACTGATATTTTCCATAACTGACAACCCCAACATTCTAAAAAAATAGCAATGGAGAAAGGAATCGATTTTGGTTATTAATTCACAATACGGCTGAAATACGGTTGAAATTTAAGCTGAATGGGTTACTATCAATTTGGACCAGGTCAGGTTAAACCGGGTCGAATTGGTCCAAGCTAAACGAAGCGGTTCACAATATATCTAATATTCCACGCTTTCACGATCTTACACGGTGCTCCAGCCGCTCCGCCTCCTCCTACGATCCTAGCTGCGATCCGCCGCGGAAACCCTATTGGAACTCGTAAGATCTTAAGATCTCATGATCTTACTATAGATCTTGACAACCATGCCACAAATTATCAGACCTACACGCGTCCCATTCGTCAACCCATTTTCAAAGCACTTGACAGAAACGGTTCCACTCCTACGCTTATAAATAGTTTTCTTCACCATTTCAAACGCTTCTCTCTCTCTCTCTCTCTCTCTCTCTCTCTCTCTCTCTCTCTCTCTCTTTCTCTCCAAATTCATGCAACCTTTTCTCTCTAATCTTCATCTCCTTCAGCGCTTCGAACAACCTCCACTATCATCAATGACGTCTTCTACCACAACTAGCAAAGATTCCAATAAAACTCAATAAACCAAAAAATCTTCCGGCCTACCCCTCGTCCACAAAATTCGGGGGCCTTAATTTGTTGGAAACCAACAATATGTCCCTGAACTTTTTATTGAAGAACAACTGAGATTCTACAATTCTCAGGTATTACTTCCCGTATCTATTTCTGCAAAATATTATGCCATGTTAGGACCTATAGCTGACCCAATAGCTGACCCTGGGAAACTTATGCAATTTTTCCTAACTTATGATAGGTACAAACCCATATCCAATGTTAGAAAACCTAGGTCAAAGGATGAGGTTCATACTGAGAAAAACCCTCACTCTGATCAGCAAGGTTATCCTTCGACGGGTGAGCCTATCAATTTAGACTATATGAATAATGGGTTTATGGTTTTAGATCTGCCCCTTTGTTTAAGGATTCTACAGATTACTTAGCCTGGTTAGCCAATGTAGAAAAGAAAAAATCCTAAGTTAGGAAATACATGGGTATCTTCGACCTAATCGAATTGTAGAAGATATGACATACTTATTGCTCAAGCATGCTAGTTGCTTCCCTATATTTCTGGGATAACACCCATCATACCTTCCATCTTCCTTGTGGAATTATGACTCTAACCCTTTTCGAGGCTGAAAACACTATTGGCATCGATGTCTCCAGGGCAGTCTATAGCTCCCACATCGAATACTATCATGACAAGCAATCTGATGAAGTGTCAAATTAAGAACATATTGTAGTTCTCACTCTCTGGCCATGCCGCTGTGTCTTCGGCTCAAGATCTATTCAAGTAGCGAAGAAGTACATCATCATAGAGAATCAAATTCATGTTGGGCACCAAATTTACCTAAGTGAAATGATTTTAGCTCAACTTTATGAATCCCTTGGCGGAGGAGTTATTGATCTTAAAAAACCCAAGAAGAAAGGGAGTCTGCTGCTCGCTAGTCCCTTTTGGTTGCTTCAATTATGGCGGAATGCTTCTTTCTAAGCTTCTCTACTGTATCTTAACACTGTCGACGTAGATTATGAAGAAATCAAGAATAGAAAAGTCAAAGGAATCCGTCTGGCCTAACTAACACCAAGTGAATAAGGGTGCAACCTCCAACAGAATTTCATAAATTTTGTGATGGTGTTTGCGAAGCGATATAGCTTCACCCCTTCCATGCCTCCCTTCGCCACTAGGCAGATTGAGCCTGAGTGGTTTACAAGGATATTCCCTGCTCCATCTAAAAGTCAAGCAGCGGAGTCTAATGCCATCTGGGAATCATTCTTTACCCCTAGAGTGATACCGCTCAGACTTCGTCTGTCGAAGAATCAAATCAACTTGTTGAGCTATCAGCCCAATCTTGTAGCTTGAAAGTTTGGCCTTATCCAGATATTAACCAAACCTCTCTTCACCAAGAAAGGTGCTCTCCTCCTCTTCAACATGATTCATATAAAGGAACAAAGTGATAAATTCTTTCTAAATATTTTGGTCGAACCAAACTTGTTCCTGTGGCTTTTAATCCATATTTCCTCTGCACTCACGAATTCGATATCTGGTGGCGAGAATATTATTGCGGAGAATTCTTAGATGTTGTTGCACTTGCTCAACATCTTACCAAAGCTTTTGCTTTTGTGCATGCAAAAATATAGAAAGGTACGTCGACTCACATCAAGGAGATCCAAGCATTCTAAAAATACTTTGAAACTACTTATAGGCCTGATGATTTAAGTCAAACCATCCGCGAAGCCGCAAACGTTTTGAAGGAAAAATTTACCAAAAAGATAGAAATGTTAAAAATGCATTTGTACATTAAACATGAACAACGCTATGAAACAACTTTTAACATGTATACTACAAAATTCCCTCGACTGCCAACAGCTGACTTTGGTGTGGTTCAAAGCCCTCTATTCCCAGACTGGTTCGTCTGCGGGGATTTTGTGAAGAATCTTTGTGAGGAGTAAAAAAAAACGTGCTCAGCGGGTGGTTTCGACTAAACACACCTTAGTTAGTTTCAAAGGCCACTTTCATATTGGCCTAGAACATGTTCGCGTGCTTTCTCCGATACTTGAAGGTGTGGAATAAGAGGTTCGTCGACTAGACTCTTCCTTTAAATTTATACTTTTTATTCATGTGATAACTGTCTTATTTCTTTCTTGCAGTTGTAAAAATTCCTAAGAAGACATCTTCCGTAAAAAATTTTGTTGAGGTAAAGACCGAAGAAGTCAAGAAGCCCGCCACAACTAAGGTCTGTTTTACACATTCCTCTTTACGTTTAGCTTTATGTTGTCCTCTTAACATTTCGACTTATTGATCTTCAGTCCAGCAAGAAACCACCACCAACTCCCAAGAAAAGAAAACAACCAACTCAAGAAGTTGAACTTTCATGCTCTGATGGTGATCTCTCACCAGACACTTCCAAGCCTCCGAGGAAGGTTAAGAAACAACAGAAAATTATTGAGGTTCTACCTCAGCCCACCTTGAAGGTCACCAAGGCTAAGGTGATGAAGAAAAATCCATAGGTGGTCATTAAGATTGACCCCACTCCTCTGCAAATCATCGAACCAACTGACAATGGGAACTCCAGTCCTGGAATTAAAGACCCAACGGTAACCATTTCTCACCATCATTTATATCATTACTTCCTTTATCTTCAATTTATATACAATGTGTTTCATTATTTTTCAGGATGCAGTGAAAACCTCTAAAGAAACTATTGTCGAACAGGTTGCCCAACAAGTTCCTCTGACTAGCAGTGATCCTACCGCTCACACTAATGCTGCTACTACTCGACCAACCTCATTTTCAAAAAGTTCAAACAAATGATCCATGGATGAAATTAACAAGCTAGTCGAAGAAAACCAGATGCACGAGACTGAGATGCAGGATGCTGATAATCTGTCTGAAGATGGTTCTCCTAAACTTGATGAGCCAACCAATGACGGTTGGGATGTCAAAGAAGAAAACAAAGCGGAAGAGGATGCCACCTTGTTTAATTATCAAGAAGATATCAAAATGGATGATCTCAACAACGAGAATCTTGATGACAATGATGGTAATGAGTAGGGGGCGATTTTGAGAAAAGGCCAACACCTGATCCAGTCAACTCTGATGATGCCCCTGAGGGTAAGAATACTTCGACTGGGACCGTTGCAGACTTGTCTCTAGATGAACTCGAAGCTTTAAAACGAAACAAACCTCTGGATTACTTGAAAGCTATAATCAGTGCTAGAGAGATCTCCTCTGAGAAAAGTGCTAGCGTTTCAACAGTATCAGGAGAAAAAGCTTCAAGCGAGCCTGGTGACATTCTTCTCCAAAAAATCAAAGCAAAGGCCTTCAATGTCGACCTCTTTCTACCCCTCAAGAGGGATGTTTCTATCATCTTTACCCTCAAAGATCTACTGAAGCAAGCAGAAGTATTGGATACCTCCCTTGAAGTTTATAAAGTGATCATCCAATTGGATATCTGGTGGCGAGAATATTATTGCGGAGAATTCTTAGATGTTGTTGCACTTGCTCAACATCTTACCAAAGCTTTTGCTTTTGTGCATGCAAAAATATAGAAAGGTACGTCGACTCACATCAAGGAGATCCAAGCATTCTAAAAATACTTTGAAACTGCTTATAGGCCTGATGATTTAAGTCAAACCATCCGCGAAGCCGCAAACGTTTTGAAGGAAAATTTTACCAAAAAGATAGAAATGTTAAAAATGCCTTTGTACATTAAACATGAACAACGCTATGAAACAACTTTTAACATGTATACTACAAAATTCCCTCGACTGCCAACAGCTGACTTTGGTGTGGTTCAAAGCCCTCTATTCCCAGACTGGTTCGTCTGCGGGGATTTTGTGAAGAATCTTTGTGAGGAGTCAAAAAAAACGTGCTCAGCGGGTGGTTTCGACTAAACACACCTTAGTTAGTTTCAAAGGCCACTTTCATATTGGCCTAGAACATGTTCGCGTGCTTTCTCCGATACTTGAAGGTGTGGAATAAGAGGTTCGTCGACTAGACTCTTCCTTTAAATTTATACTTTTTATTCATGTGATAACTATCTTATTTCTTTCTTGCAGTTGTAAAAATTCCTAAGAAGACATCTTCCGTAAAAAATTTTGTTGAGTTAAAGACCGAAGAAGTCAAGAAGCCCGCCACAACTAAGGTCTGTTTTACACATTCCTCTTTACGTTTAGCTTTATGTTATCCTCTTAACATTTCGACTTATTGATCTTCAGTCCAGCAAGAAACCACCACCAACTCCTAAGAAAAGAAAACAACCAACTCAAGAAGTTGAACTTTCATGCTCTGATGGTGATCTCTCACCAGACACTTCCAAGCCTCCGAGGAAGGTTAAGAAACAACAGAAAATTATTGAGGTTCTACCTCAGCCCACCTTGAAGGTCACCAAGGCTAAGGTGATGAAGAAAAATCCATAGGTGGTCATTAAGATTGACCCCACTCCTCTGCAAATCATCGAACCAACTGACAATGGGAACTCCAGTCCTGGAATTAAAGACCCAACGGTAACCATTTCTCACCATCATTTATATCATTACTTCCTTTATCTTCAATTTATATACAATGTGTTTCATTATTTTTCAGGATGCAGTGAAAACCTCTAAAGAAACTATTGTCGAACAGGTTGCCCAACAAGTTCCTCTGACTAGCAGTGATCCTACCGCTCACACTAATGCTGCTACTACTCGACCAACCTCATTTTCAAAAAGTTCAAACAAATGATCCATGGATGAAATTAACAAGCTAGTCGAAGAAAACCAGATGCACGAGACTGAGATGCAGGATGCTGATAATCTGTCTGAAGATGGTTCTCCTAAACTTGATGAGCCAACCAATGACGGTTGGGATGTCAAAGAAGAAAACAAAGCGGAAGAGGATGCCACCTTGTTTAATTATCAAGAAGATATCAAAATGGATGATCTCAACAACGAGAATCTTGATGACAATGATGGTAATGAGTAGGGGGCGATTTTGAGAAAAGGCCAACACCTGATCCAGTCAACTCTGATGATGCCCCTGAGGGTAAGAATACTTCGACTGGGACCGTTGCAGACTTGTCTCTAGATGAACTCGAAGCTTTAAAACGAAACAAACCTCTGGATTACTTGAAAGCTATAATCAGTGCTAGAGAGATCTCCTCTGAGAAAAGTGCTAGCGTTTCAACAGTATCAGGAGAAAAAGCTTCAAGCGAGCCTGGTGACATTCTTCTCCAAAAAATCAAAGCAAAGGCCTTCAATGTCGACCTCTTTCTACCCCTCAAGAGGGATGTTTCTATCATCTTTACCCTCAAAGATCTACTGAAGCAAGCAGAAGTATTGGATACCTCCCTTGAAGTTTATAAAGTGATCATCCAATTGGATATCTGGTGGCGAGAATATTATTGCGGAGAATTCTTAGATGTTGTTGCACTTGCTCAACATCTTACCAAAGCTTTTGCTTTTGTGCATGCAAAAATATAGAAAGGTACGTCGACTCACATCAAGGAGATCCAAGCATTCTAAAAATACTTTGAAACTGCTTATAGGCCTGATGATTTAAGTCAAACCATCCGCGAAGCCGCAAACGTTTTGAAGGAAAATTTTACCAAAAAGATAGAAATGTTAAAAATGCCTTTGTACATTAAACATGAACAACACTATGAAACAACTTTTAACATGTATACTACAAAATTCCCTCGACTGCCAACAGCTGACTTTGGTGTGGTTCAAAGCCCTCTATTCCCAGACTGGTTCGTCTGCGGGGATTTTGTGAAGAATCTTTGTGAGGAGTCAAAAAAAACGTGCTCAGCGGGTGGTTTCGACTAAACACACCTTAGTTAGTTTCAAAGGCCACTTTCATATTGGCCTAGAACATGTTCGCGTGCTTTCTCCGATACTTGAAGGTGTGGAATAAGAGGTTCGTCGACTAGACTCTTCCTTTAAATTTATACTTTTTATTCATGTGATAACTATCTTATTTCTTTCTTGCAGTTGTAAAAATTCCTAAGAAGACATCTTCCGTAAAAAATTTTGTTGAGTTAAAGACCGAAGAAGTCAAGAAGCCCGCCACAACTAAGGTCTGTTTTACACATTCCTCTTTACGTTTAGCTTTATGTTATCCTCTTAACATTTCGACTTATTGATCTTCAGTCCAGCAAGAAACCACCACCAACTCCCAAGAAAAGAAAACAACCAACTCAAGAAGTTGAACTTTCATGCTCTGATGGTGATCTCTCACCAGACACTTCCAAGCCTCCGAGGAAGGTTAAGAAACAACAGAAAATTATTGAGGTTCTACCTCAGCCCACCTTGAAGGTCACCAAGGCTAAGGTGATGAAGAAAAATCCATAGGTGGTCATTAAGATTGACCCCACTCCTCTGCAAATCATCGAACCAACTGACAATGGGAACTCCAGTCCTGGAATTAAAGACCCAACGGTAACCATTTCTCACCATCATTTATATCATTACTTCCTTTATCTTCAATTTATATACAATGTGTTTCATTATTTTTCAGGATGCAGTGAAAACCTCTAAAGAAACTATTGTCGAACAGGTTGCCCAACAAGTTCCTCTGACTAGCAGTGATCCTACCGCTCACACTAATGCTGCTACTACTCGACCAACCTCATTTTCAAAAAGTTCAAACAAATGATCCATGGATGAAATTAACAAGCTAGTCGAAGAAAACCAGATGCACGAGACTGAGATGCAGGATGCTGATAATCTGTCTGAAGATGGTTCTCCTAAACTTGATGAGCCAACCAATGACGGTTGGGATGTCAAAGAAGAAAACAAAGCGGAAGAGGATGCCACCTTGTTTAATTATCAAGAAGATATCAAAATGGATGATCTCAACAACGAGAATCTTGATGACAATGATGGTAATGAGTAGGGGGCGATTTTGAGAAAAGGCCAACACCTGATCCAGTCAACTCTGATGATGCCCCTGAGGGTAAGAATACTTCGACTGGGACCGTTGCAGACTTGTCTCTAGATGAACTCGAAGCTTTAAAACGAAACAAACCTCTGGATTACTTGAAAGCTATAATCAGTGCTAGAGAGATCTCCTCTGAGAAAAGTGCTAGCGTTTCAACAGTATCAGGAGAAAAAGCTTCAAGCGAGCCTGGTGACATTCTTCTCCAAAAAATCAAAGCAAAGGCCTTCAATGTCGACCTCTTTCTACCCCTCAAGAGGGATGTTTCTATCATCTTTACCCTCAAAGATCTACTGAAGCAAGCAGAAGTATTGGATACCTCCCTTGAAGTTTATAAAGTGATCATCCAATTGGATATCTGGTGGCGAGAATATTATTGCGGAGAATTCTTAGATGTTGTTGCACTTGCTCAACATCTTACCAAAGCTTTTGCTTTTGTGCATGCAAAAATATAGAAAGGTACGTCGACTCACATCAAGGAGATCCAAGCATTCTAAAAATACTTTGAAACTGCTTATAGGCCTGATGATTTAAGTCAAACCATCCGCGAAGCCGCAAACGTTTTGAAGGAAAATTTTACCAAAAAGATAGAAATGTTAAAAATGCCTTTGTACATTAAACATGAACAACGCTATGAAACAACTTTTAACATGTATACTACAAAATTCCCTCGACTGCCAACAGCTGACTTTGGTGTGGTTCAAAGCCCTCTATTCCCAGACTGGTTCGTCTGCGGGGATTTTGTGAAGAATCTTTGTGAGGAGTCAAAAAAAACGTGCTCAGCGGGTGGTTTCGACTAAACACACCTTAGTTAGTTTCAAAGGCCACTTTCATATTAGCCTAGAACATGTTCGCGTGCTTTCTCCGATACTTGAAGGTGTGGAATAAGAGGTTCGTCGACTAGACTCTTCCTTTAAATTTATACTTTTTATTCATGTGATAACTATCTTATTTCTTTCTTGCAGTTGTAAAAATTCCTAAGAAGACATCTTCCGTAAAAAATTTTGTTGAGTTAAAGACCGAAGAAGTCAAGAAGCCCGCCACAACTAAGGTCTGTTTTACACATTCCTCTTTACGTTTAGCTTTATGTTATCCTCTTAACATTTCGACTTATTGATCTTCAGTCCAGCAAGAAACCACCACCAACTCCCAAGAAAAGAAAACAACCAACTCAAGAAGTTGAACTTTCATGCTCTGATGGTGATCTCTCACCAGACACTTCCAAGCCTCCGAGGAAGGTTAAGAAACAACAGAAAATTATTGAGGTTCTACCTCAGCCCACCTTGAAGGTCACCAAGGCTAAGGTGATGAAGAAAAATCCATAGGTGGTCATTAAGATTGACCCCACTCCTCTGCAAATCATCGAACCAACTGACAATGGGAACTCCAGTCCTGGAATTAAAGACCCAACGGTAACCATTTCTCACCATCATTTATATCATTACTTCCTTTATCTTCAATTTATATACAATGTGTTTCATTATTTTTCAGGATGCAGTGAAAACCTCTAAAGAAACTATTGTCGAACAGGTTGCCCAACAAGTTCCTCTGACTAGCAGTGATCCTACCGCTCACACTAATGCTGCTACTACTCGACCAACCTCATTTTCAAAAAGTTCAAACAAATGATCCATGGATGAAATTAACAAGCTAGTCGAAGAAAACCAGATGCACGAGACTGAGATGCAGGATGCTGATAATCTGTCTGAAGATGGTTCTCCTAAACTTGATGAGCCAACCAATGACGGTTGGGATGTCAAAGAAGAAAACAAAGCGGAAGAGGATGCCACCTTGTTTAATTATCAAGAAGATATCAAAATGGATGATCTCAACAACGAGAATCTTGATGACAATGATGGTAATGAGTAGGGGGCGATTTTGAGAAAAGGCCAACACCTGATCCAGTCAACTCTGATGATGCCCCTGAGGGTAAGAATACTTCGACTGGGACCGTTGCAGACTTGTCTCTAGATGAACTCGAAGCTTTAAAACGAAACAAACCTCTGGATTACTTGAAAGCTATAATCAGTGCTAGAGAGATCTCCTCTGAGAAAAGTGCTAGCGTTTCAACAGTATCAGGAGAAAAAGCTTCAAGCGAGCCTGGTGACATTCTTCTCCAAAAAATCAAAGCAAAGGCCTTCAATGTCGACCTCTTTCTACCCCTCAAGAGGGATGTTTCTATCATCTTTACCCTCAAAGATCTACTGAAGCAAGCAGAAGTATTGGATACCTCCCTTGAAGTTTATAAAGTGATCATCCAATTGGATATCTGGTGGCGAGAATATTATTGCGGAGAATTCTTAGATGTTGTTGCACTTGCTCAACATCTTACCAAAGCTTTTGCTTTTGTGCATGCAAAAATATAGAAAGGTACGTCGACTCACATCAAGGAGATCCAAGCATTCTAAAAATACTTTGAAACTGCTTATAGGCCTGATGATTTAAGTCAAACCATCCGCGAAGCCGCAAACGTTTTGAAGGAAAATTTTACCAAAAAGATAGAAATGTTAAAAATGCCTTTGTACATTAAACATGAACAACACTATGAAACAACTTTTAACATGTATACTACAAAATTCCCTCGACTGCCAACAGCTGACTTTGGTGTGGTTCAAAGCCCTCTATTCCCAGACTGGTTCGTCTGCGGGGATTTTGTGAAGAATCTTTGTGAGGAGTCAAAAAAAACGTGCTCAGCGGGTGGTTTCGACTAAACACACCTTAGTTAGTTTCAAAGGCCACTTTCATATTGGCCTAGAACATGTTCGCGTGCTTTCTCCGATACTTGAAGGTGTGGAATAAGAGGTTCGTCGACTAGACTCTTCCTTTAAATTTATACTTTTTATTCATGTGATAACTATCTTATTTCTTTCTTGCAGTTGTAAAAATTCCTAAGAAGACATCTTCCGTAAAAAATTTTGTTGAGTTAAAGACCGAAGAAGTCAAGAAGCCCGCCACAACTAAGGTCTGTTTTACACATTCCTCTTTACGTTTAGCTTTATGTTATCCTCTTAACATTTCGACTTATTGATCTTCAGTCCAGCAAGAAACCACCACCAACTCCCAAGAAAAGAAAACAACCAACTCAAGAAGTTGAACTTTCATGCTCTGATGGTGATCTCTCACCAGACACTTCCAAGCCTCCGAGGAAGGTTAAGAAACAACAGAAAATTATTGAGGTTCTACCTCAGCCCACCTTGAAGGTCACCAAGGCTAAGGTGATGAAGAAAAATCCATAGGTGGTCATTAAGATTGACCCCACTCCTCTGCAAATCATCGAACCAACTGACAATGGGAACTCCAGTCCTGGAATTAAAGACCCAACGGTAACCATTTCTCACCATCATTTATATCATTACTTCCTTTATCTTCAATTTATATACAATGTGTTTCATTATTTTTCAGGATGCAGTGAAAACCTCTAAAGAAACTATTGTCGAACAGGTTGCCCAACAAGTTCCTCTGACTAGCAGTGATCCTACCGCTCACACTAATGCTGCTACTACTCGACCAACCTCATTTTCAAAAAGTTCAAACAAATGATCCATGGATGAAATTAACAAGCTAGTCGAAGAAAACCAGATGCACGAGACTGAGATGCAGGATGCTGATAATCTGTCTGAAGATGGTTCTCCTAAACTTGATGAGCCAACCAATGACGGTTGGGATGTCAAAGAAGAAAACAAAGCGGAAGAGGATGCCACCTTGTTTAATTATCAAGAAGATATCAAAATGGATGATCTCAACAACGAGAATCTTGATGACAATGATGGTAATGAGTAGGGGGCGATTTTGAGAAAAGGCCAACACCTGATCCAGTCAACTCTGATGATGCCCCTGAGGGTAAGAATACTTCGACTAGGACCGTTACAGACTTGTCTCTAGATGAACTCGAAGCTTTAAAACGAAACAAACCTCTGGATTACTTGAAAGCTATAATCAGTGCTAGAGAGATCTCCTCTGAGAAAAGTGCTAGCGTTTCAACAGTATCAGGAGAAAAAGCTTCAAGCGAGCCTGGTGACATTCTTCTCCAGAAAATCAAAGCAAAGGCCTTCAATGTCGACCTCTTTCTACCCCTCAAGAGGGATGTTTCTGTCATCTTTACCCTCAAAGATCTACTGAAGCAAGCGGAAGTATTGGATACCTCCCTTGAAGTTTATAAAGTGATCATCCAATTGGGGCTAATGATTAATCATGTTATTACTGACATCAATCGGGTCAAGGATGCTTCGCCAATGATCCTTACCAAGTCAGAATCTCAAATTGCTGCATGGGAAGCAGCCACAAAGTCCAATTCCAAAGTGGCTGAATTAGAGAAGGGTAACGGAAAAAAATGAGATCGAAGCATATGACCAGATCATCTCAACTTGGGAAACACATATCAAAGAGCTCCAGACCAAGATATCACAAGCTAAAAAGCGTAAAAATGAGCTCCAATAGTTCGACCAGAACGCCTTGAGCAAAGAGGTTGAAGTTGGGATGGAACACGTCGAAAAGGCTTAGGCCTTAGGCAAGGAAATTGATAAGCTCACTTCCTTCAAGTCTATGTGCAACGCTTGATGCTCCAAAAGTCGAAGTATAACAAGATGAAGGCTTCGCTCCCTTTTTGAATTCCCATTTGAATTTGTATCTCTTTAAGTATTTTTGTTCTTTTCTTTTGACATGCTGAATTATAATCCTTCGAGGCCCATATGTAATGACTTAAGTCATTTTGGAAAATTTTATTTCCTTATTTACCATGTTGGCTTCGATCATTTTGTGCATATTATTCTTGCAATACTTTTACTTCTTGGAGTGTAGGCCTATATTTTTTTCAAATATTTTCCGTTCACTTTCAAGATTCTCTTATCTTCGTGTAACTCTTCAATTTCGTATGCACCATTAGAAAAAACTTGGATAACTTGGAAAGGGCCTTCCTATTTAGGAGACAATTTACCAAAAGTTCTATCCATTCTATCCATGGGCAGAATGACTTTCCAAACTAAATCATCTGTCGAAAATGACTTAAGTTCAACCTTCTTGTTATAAGATTTTTCCACCCTCTTTTTGCAGTCTTCTCAATAATTCTAAGGCATTTAATCTTTCTTTGTCCAAATAAACTAATTCATCCAATATCATATTCCAATAATTTTCAAATGGGATCTTATGTTGTCTTTAAATGCTCGTTGAGTGTAGGTAGATTTCGACTCGCAACACTGCATCATAACCATATGTTAGTCGAAATGGTGTAGCATTTATAGCTTGTTTAGGGGACGTTTGACATGCTCATAGGATATGGTCCAATGTCTTATGCCAATTCCTTGGCTTTTCCCCAACATGTTTCTTGATTAAACCAATTACTACCTTATTTGTTGCTTTGACCTGGCCATTTTCCTGGGCATAATAAGGTGTACATGTCCACAGTTTGAATCCCATTTCGTTAGTGAATTCTTGTACTTTTCAACCAGTAGAAACTGATCCTTGGTCTGTCGTAATAGTTTATAGTATTCCAAATCTATAGATAATATGTTTCTGGATTAATTTGATCACAACTTCCTGATTAGCATTCGCCAGTGGTATTGCTTCTACCCACTTACTAAAATAGTAAATACCTACCAAAATATACCTTTGACCCTTTGAAGATGCTGGTCAAATTTCTCCAACTATTTCTAAGGCCCAGCCTCTAAAAGGCCAAGGTTTAACAATAGAATGTAGTTCGCTCGCAAGAACATGTTGTATACCTGCATGAATTTGACACTCCTGACACCCTTTGGCGAACACCACACAATCTTTAAGCATTGTGGGCCAATACATTCCTTGTCGAAATAAAAGCCATTTTATCTTATGACCAACTTGATGTACCCAACATGCCCCACTGTGGATACTAGAGAGGGCTAGATAAACCTCACATTCGCTAAGACAATTAAGTAGGATGCCCTCAGGTGTCTTTTTAAATAACTCATTACCCATAAGAATATAACTTAAAGCTCGGTACCTGATTTTACGTTCGACACAAGCTGTTGAATTTTTCAAATACTCCACTATTGTCTTTCTCCAATCTTCTTCTATTAAGCTATCTATGGCCAGAATTTCAAAATTATCTTCGTCAGCGTATTCTAGCTTTGTAGTTTTCAAATCTGATGGAGATAATCTGGTTGAAACGACCATTCCTCTAACTTTGATTGCATATCGTAACTTCTCTTTTTAAACTTTATACCTAGAAGCAATCTGGGCCAAATCATTGGCCTCTTGGTTTTCAAGTCGAGGTACATGTCAAATGCTCACCGTTTCGAACCTTCGCAGGAGTCTCTTAGCTATCACAAAATACATAATAAGATTTTCTTTGACACATTTATATTCTTTTGTAATTTTTTTTATAACTAACTCCGAGTCACCCATTATTTCGACTCGAGTTGCCCCCAATTCCAACAAGATTTCAAGTCCATCTATCAAAGCTTCATATTCGACCTCGTTGTTTGAACAAAGGCCTTCAATCTTATACTTGAATTTTGTTGGAATTTTATTAGGAGAAATAATCAGGACTTCCACGTCTGTTCCATTTTATGACTAGAGCCGTCGAAGTATAACTTCCAAGGCTTGAGTTCGAGATAGTCCAAAGGACTTTCGATCACAAAGTGGTAAACTATGAAGTCTGTCAGTATCTGTCCTTTCACAGCCGCCTTTAAAGGCGTGTATGTTAATATGTTAATGAATATTCAATTGATGCAAGTGCCCATTTGTCAATTCCACTATGCAATATAATTTAGATAACATATGCTTAATAACGTCGAAATGAGAAGAAACATAGACATCAACTGGATTTATATAGTGCTTCAAATTTGTACATGAAAAGTATAGACATAAACATAATTTTTCAACTGAGTTATATCTAGTTTTTGCATCATTTAAAACTCGACTAAGGTAGTAAATGGCTCTTTCGACGCCATTTTCATCCTCTTGAGCCAACATGCTCCCTAAGGTTACATCAGATACATATATGTACAACTTCATGCTCTTATTTTTACAAGGAGGAGAAAACAACTACTGTAAATGAGAAAGATACACATGGTACTTTGAAAACACGAGAAGTTTGTAGGAAAGGATACAACTAAAGGTTGTTTTGAAGGTGCGATAAACCTACGGTGTGCAAAATCAAAATAAGGAAAGAAACAGGTAAAATATGTTTCGCTGGAGCTCGAGGAAGAAGAATCGAAGCAGGCAAAAAGAAGATAAAAGTTACAGTTTGGGCAAAGAACGAAAACATTCCCTGAAAGGTGAAATAACCTTTATATATTGGAGCGAGGTAGATAATTCAATGACACAAAATGAAGGAAGACAAACATATGAAAAACAACATTTAGATTTACCTCAAAATTACCACATAACTCGAGTATACTCGAGCATGTTAGAGATCTGGGTTCACGTGTAAAGCAAGTCTTGTGAAGCGTCTCAATGATACGTGATCGGAAAATAGCAAGTGTACTATTTTTACCGATGTAGTAATAATAGGATTTATCCCAAATATCGATCTCGTGGACTGCGTAGGAAATATAAGTTATTTTAATGATTCAATTGAACAAAAGACCATGGGGGTTTTGTTGTTTGACTAGAAATAATGATAAATGACAACAAATCAATAAGAGACGTAAATGTGACTTTAAAACAATATGAGAGAATATGCTAGGGTGAGTGTATGAATTGCCTTGCAATGACCCTTAATCCTTAGTTATAAAATATCAATGTACATGAACTATTACCGAATCTCAAGAGTTATCTTCCCTAATTCCTCAGAGGAAAACCTTTTGATACTTTCTTGTATCCTAATTCCTTAGCAATTCAAGAAGTAATCAAGCGCAATATAATTTATCAAGATTATTATGGTTACTACGAAGCATCCTCATTCCTAAGCAATAACAATCGTAATATAATTTTGCAAACAGCGATAAGGTGGTTTATCCGACCTAAACCTTAACCGTAAATCAAAAATCTATTTGTCAGATAGATAGAGCAATAAGCACTTTGCACAATCAAATAATTTCACACACATAAATATTCTCTAACATAAAGGAAATTAGGTTCAATGACAATAGCAATTCAGGGACACCCCCTAGCATTGGGGGGTTTAGCCGCTCATAATATTCAAAGAAAATACAATAGGAAGATTAGACATTACAAGAAAATAGGATTGCTTTGATCTTCAATCGCAATTGCTCTTGAAGATCTCTGTTCTCCAAAACCCTTGAGAGCTCTCCTCTTTCTTCTGCAATTCTTTCGTACGTCAAAAAGTCTCTTCCCTCCTCCCCATTAGGTTTTAGTAGTGTTGATTCAAGTTAAAAACATGCGAAAAGTCCGAACTACCCTTAATGAAGTTGAGGCCTTTAAAAATATAAAACTGGCAAAATTGCTCGCGCCTGCCAACACGGGCCGTGTCCTGTGACACGGGCACCCGTGTTGGCCCTCTGTCCATGTTATTTTCAAAATTTCCCCCAGGCTTCTTGACACGGGCAGTGTCACGTGACACGGGTACCCGTGTCAGGCCACTGTTTTGCATGTTTTCTTTGCTTTCCCCCAGGCTTCCTGACACGGGCAGTGTCACGTGACACGGGTACCCGTGTCAGGCCACTGATTTCTCCATTCTTTTGTTTCTTCTCCTGCTTCCTGACACTGGCTGTGTCCTGTGACACTGGTACCCGTGTCAGGCCACTGTATGCACCAAATCTTCATTTTTTCTTTGATTCATCTTTGTTCAGCCCTGCATTCTTCTCATGGACTTAAACGCATAAACCTGAAACACAATCACTACCAAAAACAAGCATCAAAGCATCTTAAAAACACGAGTTCTTAGCATCAAAACAAAACACACAACTTAAATGAAACTTTCAAAATAAGAACGAAAACTATAAAAGACGGGCCATTGTGTTACCGAATTGACGAGATTTATGCCGAGAGATTGATGAAAACACCATACAAATTGGTGACCGATCACAACCCCAAACTTAGCTCGTTGCTTGTCCTCAAGCAATGCCTGAGACATCAAGCAGAGGTCACCCCTAAATTTATGCTTCCACAATACAACCGTGTTTTTCACAACTCGACTTCCACCATTCCGGTCAATCATGCTAGCTTTTACTCCCCGAATTTTCCGCTCCACTTTCATGTTAAAATTCTCCTTCACCTGTAAGCTTTTTCACACTTCTCACCAAGTCTCTCACGGTTAAAAGCAATTCACTCATAAATCACGATATGCAATATCAACTTTTAAATTTGAACAAATTCTACTTTCATACACAAACACTTTGCACACACTTTTTGAGGTCTTCGGGCTGAAACGGGGCTTAGGACTGGTGGGATAAACAAGGAAACGGATACACAAAGGTTTTGGGGGCTCGGCAATCATGTTGTCTTTCTTGTTATTGTGCTCATTTTAGTACGATGGGGTTTAATCATTGACTCTTGACTTCACTCACTTATTCGAGTGTTTCAAATGTAACCAAGTCATTTAGTCAGGACAAGTGTGTTTTGGTGAGTTCTATAATTTTTTTTTTCTTTTCTTCTCTTTTTTTTTTTTCACTTGCCCTTTTTGTATCACCACCCCAAACTTAGAATTTTGCACAACTTTTTCATCCACCACGTTTATGCCGAGCACGGGTAAAAGGGAATATTTATTTTTTCTTTTGGCCAAGGGGTAATATATGCGGGTTTTTAAAAACAAACAAGGGATAAAGGCTCAAAGGGGTTTGCAAATGGTAAACATGAATCAGGGATGGCTAAAAAGGCTCAAGGGGAAACACAAAAAAACGTGCCTCAGTGTGTGTTATCAGGTAGTGTCATATGAATAGAACTTACGCAAATTCAAAGTGATAAAGTCATACCTGACTACTCTCTCATGATGATAAATGTCTGGCTTTTTATGATCTCACCATGTTGGGCATAGCTTACAGGATCCCGAGTGCTTATTGTGTAATGTCGCTTCTTTTCCGGTTCGTATGTACCAGCTTTCAATCTCAGACCAGTGTCATCGAGTTGCGTCCAACTATTTTTTTCAGTTGTATCAACTTTCAGGGGTGCCTCGGGTGCAAGCTTAGGTTGGATCTTTCATCCACTCGGTACTGGTTCACCTCTCTTTGACACAATCCTCGTCCTTCTGCAACACAATGTTCCTTCAAGCAAACTAATTAAAACAGAACGAAAAACTTAGCAAATAAACTGAAAATAAAAACTGAATGCAATAAACCCCCCCCCCCCCACACTTGAACCAAACATTGACCTCAATGTTTAAATTCAAGATAGTGAGGGTGAACTCACAGAGGGTACTGCGACTCCAGCTGCCTCTTCCTAGCTTTCACCGGAGAGACCCACCTTTTTTTCTGAAAACAAAACAAAAAGTAAACTGCATTATTAAAACCGTGGGTTGCCTCCCACGAAGCGCTTCGTTTAACGTCGCATGGCTCGACGGTCCAATACCCTTTATTAAGGAGGGTACTTCCTCCTCCAAACTTGGTTGCTTGTCACTTCCGCAACCACAAACTTATGAAGCCGAGAAGTATGGACCACTTTTCTCTTCAAGTTACTACCCACTTTCATCTTCTCACCTTTACTTTCCACTGTTTTCTTCTTCTTGATTTCTTGAATTACCGCAGGAATTTTTATAGGTGTATGAGTTGAGGCCACCTTAGAGATGATACTTGAAACTTTTTCGGGATGGTGTGGACTTTTGTTGGCTCCCTCACTTCTGATCATACCAACTTTAGATTGATTATTCCCACCAACAGCTTCTTTTTTGACTTCTAACACCTTCAGTGTTACCTCCTCATCAAATGATTTAACTATGAGTTCCCCTTTTTCAATATCCAAATTGCAGCGACTAGTAAGCAAAAAGGGTCGCCCAAGAAGGATTAGAGTCTCTTCATCCTCAGGAATGTCCATGATGTGGAAATCAACTGGGTAAACAAACTTGTCAATCTCTACCATTACATCTTCGGCTATCCCATATGAATTCTTAATAGTGTGATCAGCAAATTGCAACTTTGTTTCACTCTCGCTTATTTTTCCAATCTCCAGCTTTTTGAAGATGGACAATGGCATCAAACTCACACTAGAACCAAAATCAATTAGCACCTTTTTGAACACTCTGTCATTTATGGTGCACGGTATTGCAACCACTCCAGGGTCTTTCTTCTTAATGGGGATCTTCCTTGCTGGCGAGACTCTACCACACTTTTCAGTCACAATTTTTGTTTCATCTCCCACTTGTCTTTTCTTAGAAATTACCTCTTTCATAAATTTCTTGTAGAAAGGCATATTCTCAAGTGCTTCAAAGAAAGGTAAGTTAATCTCTAACTTCTTGAACATTGCAGCAAACTTCTCAAAATCCTTCTCTTTCGAATCCTTCTTGGCCACTCTAGAGGGGAATGGTAATTTGACCACCGGTTTAGTTTCTTTCTTATTTTTCTCTTCTAGTGGCTTAACCGGTGATATCACTACTTCAGGCTCTTTTGGATTTTCTCTAATTTCTAGATCTACCTCTATGACTAAGTTGTCATCTATCTCCTCCTCTTCTTCAGGCTCTGGCGCTTTCTGACTTCTTGTTGTAACAACATTAATTTTTTCTTGGTTTTTTGGATTTGCCACAGTTGAGCTTGGAAGAGTACCTTGTGCCTGTAGAGTGAGATGTTGTGCTATTTGACCCACTTGAACTTCCAAATTTTTGATTGAAGCTGTTGTGTTCCTATGGTTGTTTCTTGTCTCTTCTTGAAACTGGGAACATTGTCCGGCCAATCTCTCAATAGCTACTTCCCATTCTGCCTTTTGAGGAACTTGTTGTTGATCTTTCCATGAGAAGTTTGGATGATTCTTCCATCCCGGATTATAGGTGTTAGAATAAGGATTGTTCTGCTTCAAGAACTTGATTTCTTCAATTTGTTGAGGAGTTGCAAAACAATACACAGTTTGGTGAGGACCATTACAAATCTCACAATTGACCGTCTGAGCCGGTTGAACTTGAGCCACAGTTTGAGTCTCAACAGTCATCTTCTTGAGTCTTCTCTCGACTTCAGCTGCAATTTAGTCTTCCATTTTCACAACTTGATTAGCCAACTTTAAATCAATCATCCCTTCCGGCTGGCTTACACTACGATCATATAATTCCAAATGCTCATTCGCAGCAATGGCTTCAATGATCTTCTTGATACCAGTAGCTGTTGTAAAATTAGATGAGCCACCGGCAGCTGTGTCAATGAGTTGCTTAGTCTTCATCTTGAGGCCATTCACAAAGTTCTGCATCTGTTCAGTTGCATCCATATTGTGAGTAGGACATGCAACTAATAATCGTTTAAACCTCTTGTACGCATCTCCAAGTGATTCTCCTTCCTTCTGTTTAAAATTTACTATGTCATACCTCTTACGGATATACACAGAAGCAGGAAAATACTCGTTGAGAAATGTCGTCTCCATTTGTTGCCAAGTTGTAATGCTCCCAGCAGGTAAAGAGTAGAACCACTCTTCAGCATCTTCTGAAAGGGTAAAGGGAAACATTACCAACTTTTTCGCTTCCTCGGAGTGTCCTTCAATTTTTAACGACGTGGTCATCGTGAGAAATCTCTGTAAATGCTTATTTGCATCTTTATTGATTTTTCCTGAAAAAGGCCTCTTTTCGAGTTGCTGAATCGTTGAAGGGTGCAACTGAAAATGAGCAACATTGACCGGTTGATTTACTATTGTCAACCGTCCAGTTGGAGCATTTGTTCCTCCATAATCACCCAGAAGTCTCTCCACTGGAGGTGGATCTGCAGCCATGGTTTCAGACTCGGTGTCTGAATGTTCGGAATGAACCGAAATTACTTCCTCTTCTTCAGATTCAGAAACTGTCAGTGTTGCTTTTGATGTTTCCGGTCTTTCTTGCCTGGCTTCACGGAGTCTGGTACGCAATGATCTTTCTGGTTATGCGTCAAAAAGAAGTTCAGCTGAGGTCTTACCTCGCATCCACAGATTAGACAATTATTAATAGCAATAAATCAAAATATAGAAAGAAAAATTTTGGTTGCAGAGCAACAAAATTTCAATTGAATTACAAATTGAACTTATATTTCTGGCAGTCCCCGGCAACGGCGCCAAAAACTTGGTCGGAAAATAGCAAGTGTACTATTTTTACCGATGTAGTAATAATAGGATTTATCCCAAATATCGATCTCGTGGACTGCGTAGGAAATATAAGTTATTTTAATGATTCAATTGAACAAAAGACCATGGGGGTTTTGTTGTTTGACTAGAAATAATGATAAATGACAACAAATCAATAAGAGACGTAAATGTGACTTTAAAACAATATGAGAGAATATGCTAGGGTGAGTGTATGAATTGCCTTGCAATGACCCTTAATCCTTAGTTATAAAATATCAATGTACATGAACTATTACCGAATCTCAAGAGTTATCTTCCCTAATTCCTCAGAGGAAAACCTTTTGATACTTTCTTGTATCCTAATTCCTTAGCAATTCAAGAAGTAATCAAGCGCAATATAATTTATCAAGATTATTATGGTTACTACGAAGCATCCTCATTCCTAAGCAATAACAATCGTAATATAATTTTGCAAACAGCGATAAGGTGGTTTGTCCGACCTAAACCTTAACCGTAAATCAAAAATCTATTTGTCAGATAGATAGAGCAATAAGCACTTTGCACAATCAAATAATTTCACACACATAAATATTCTCTAACATAAAGGAAATTAGGTTCAATGACAATAGCAATTCAGGGACACCCCCTAGCATTGGGGGGTTTAGCCGCTCATAATATTCAAAGAAAATACAATAGGAAGATTAGACATTACAAGAAAATAGGATTGCTTTGATCTTCAATCGCAATTGCTCTTGAAGATCTCTGTTCTCCAAAACCCTTGAGAGCTCTCCTCTTTCTTCTGCAATTCTTTCGTACGTCAAAAAGTCTCTTCCCTCCTCCCCATTAGGTTTTAGTAGTGTTGATTCAAGTTAAAAACATGCGAAAAGTCCGAACTACCCTTAATGAAGTTGAGGCCTTTAAAAATATAAAACTGGCAAAATTGCTCGCGCCTGCCAACACGGGCCGTGTCCTGTGACACGGGCACCCGTGTTGGCCCTCTGTCCATGTTATTTTCAAAATTTCCCCCAGGCTTCCTGACACGGGCAGTGTCACGTGACACGGGTACCCGTGTCAGACCACTGTTTTGCATGTTTTCTTTGCTTTCCCCCAGGCTTCCTGACACGGGCAGTGTCACGTGACACGGGTACCCGTGTCAGGCCACTGATTTCTCCATTCTTTTGTTTCTTCTCCTGCTTCCTGACACTGGCTGTGTCCTGTGACACTGGTACCCGTGTCAGGCCACTGTATGCACCAAATCTTCATTTTTTCTTTGATTCATCTTTGTTCAGCCCTGCATTCTTCTCATGGACTTAAATGCATAAACCTGAAACACAATCACTACCAAAAACAAGCATCAAAGCATCTTAAAAACACGAGTTCTTAGCATCAAAACAAAACACACAACTTAAACGAAACTTTCAAAATAAGAACGAAAACTATAAAAGACGGGCCATTGTGTTATCGAATTGACGAGATTTATGCCGAGAGATTGATGAAAACACCATACAAATTGGTGACCGATCAATACGACTAACATTTTTACCTTCTAAATTTTTTCCACTTCAGCAAACAAAGGACTCGCCGTGAAGATCTCGACCTAGGGCGACACTGACCTGATATTCTGGAAAACTTCTCTTTACTATGTTATAACATGCCATAGGGGCAATTGTTTTGGGCTGATCAGAGGCCCAATAACAAGGAGACTCAATCATCCTCCATGGTCGTAAGGTATTGAAAGTGTATTACATCAACTACCTTGAGACTCGTATTTGATCCACACCACAAGCCCTTATTCACCGTTGGATATCATCTAACGATTTCTCACGTTCCACGTCAGAAAACAGATAAATCTCTAACCGCCTATCATATATAAAAAATCTCACACGAAATCAGAAATAAGTTCTAACTATAATTTACTTTACTCTTTTATTAATCACTTACTTATTTGAGCGTTGAAGTGAATCTTGTATGTCCACTTCCACTCTAGTGTCTTGTATGTCCACTTCCACTCTAGTGTGATAAAAATTTGCTCAGGAAACTTAATCTGTTGAATAAATAATACTCACTGTTGAGAAATGAATTATGTGTACTATCTTAAAAATTCATAGTAGGACAAAAGATATGAAGTTGAATTCACCCTAATGTCACTTTACTTGTCAATTCTGACGTAAGAGAATCTTGTTCCTCTAGTATTATGTTTTCATTTGTTTTGTATTTTCTCCGTATACAAAAATAAATAAACCAGTTTTTACAACACGAAAACTTAAAAAAAAAATCTAATAAAAAAATATTTTTCAATTTCTTCGAATGGACTTTTTCGAATAAAAAAAAGGTTAGTTGCCGTAAACCTAATTCGGACAACATCCCATACCATAAAACACTGTCAATTACCAACACAGCACAACACTTAAAAAATAAATATTATAAATAAAATCCCCATTATATATATTTTCCAACCTAAAAAAAATTATTACTATTTCCTCTTAAAGAATCATTAACCCTTGAGCTTCTTCTTCTTTACCCTCCGTACTAAATGGAACCCAACAACGTCAACAACACCAACCTACTCACCTCACTCTTCGAGCACCAAGCCGTTAGCCCCGTCACCGTCAACGCTTCTCCAGTTAACGGTTCGTTAGTAACAACCACAACCACCGATGGGTCCCACTCCAACCTTCATTCCGTTACGGAGAACAAGAAGAAGCGAGGTAGGCCTAGGAAGTACGAGTCTCCACAAGAAGGCCTCGCCGCTAGGAAAGCTGCCGCTGCGGCGGCGGCGGCGGCCGCCGCTGCTTCCCCTGCTCCTGCGACGTCGTTTACCTCTTTGAATCTCAACAAGCAGAAAAAGTTTCATTCCTCTTCTCTAGGTTTCTATCTTAACCTATTTTTTTTTTTTTTTTTTTAATTTTAGAATAGTTTGTTTGGTGATTATTAAGTTGAACTAATTGCATGCATGATAATTTGATGTTTTATTTTTTTTGTTGATGTAGGTAATTTGAGAGAGAACTTCAATCTTCACATTGTTGCTGTTCCTGCTGGTGAGGTATGCATTGTTCTTGATCCGTTGATTTAGTTTATTGATTTTAGATTTTTGGATTTGTTTGCTAAATCTGGTTAGTTTTATTCTAACATTCAATAGAGAATCTCTATATTATATTTTTTCATTTCATACCATTAATTTTATAATGTGCTCCCTGTAGCCTTAAATATATGAAAAAATATATACATGTAGCTGACCGGCCAAGTACATGTACTTTTTTTTAAAGTTGAGGGAGTAGTTAACTTATAGAAGTGTTTTGATGTGGTGAAAGAGTGGATTTTTCATTGGATTTCAGTGTAAAACTAATTTAGACCGACGGTACAGTTCTAAATTAGATCTGTGTCATAGATATTCAACAATGTTTTTGTTGGTTGTCGACTTTTCTAACACAACTCTCTCCTTTTATCTGGGCTTGAGACCGGTTATATATAGCAAGACTGACATAGGCAACTCTCTACTTTTTATCTGGACTTGAGACCGTCTATATATAGCAAAGCTAACATAGGTAGGAATGTTATGCATGTATACAAAAAAGAGTGCTAATGAATGAGGTTGCATTAGAATATTTATTAAATATAATGTGTTTCCATACTAGCATCTATTTTATAAGATATTATTAACCTATCTTGTGATATCTTCATGTTGTTTTGAAGTATTTTGGAATTTGGATTACTATCTCATAGGGTTGGTTTATCATCTCAAGTTGTTGCAAATTATTTTATTTGAAAGTTTTCATGGTTGTTTATAATAGTTAGTATAAATGAAAGTTAGGGTTTAGTCTTTTTGTATCATAATGTAACAATTAATCAATCATATCAAACCATAATCATAATTTAAATTTCTTATTTGTGCTGTTCTGTTTAACTCCAACTTCAACAACCTGAAGGGGTAATGCGATATGAACTCACAGAGTCACCGAATAATATGTTTTGATTTATCTTTGGTATCTCACCATTTTGATCTTCACTTTTTTCAGATAGCTTAAATTTTCTTTTTGTCTAGTATTTGAACATGTTTAATTTGCCATTTGCGTAATGTTATTAAATTTGTCAGCTTTCTTTTACCTATCTATTACTTCCCTAATTGTTTGCGCACATTTTCAATAGGATATTGGCCAAAATATTATGTCGCTCATGCAAAAACATAATAGGTGTGAGATGTGCATTTTGTCTGCATCTGGTTCCGTCTCTAGTGCTACTCTTCGTCAGCCGGCAACCGCTGGAGGCAATATTACGTATGAGGTAAACAAATACTTTCTTTTCTCCATGCTCTTTATGTATTATTTTGATCTCTAAACTTCCAACAAACTTGTGAAGGAAGTGAGACTCAACTGCAGTCCTGGGTAGAAATATGATCTTAGAATATCAGAACAAACTAGACTCTATCTTATATTCTCTCTTTTTTAAAAATAAAACAAAATATTGTTTATTTAAGATTTTTCTCGTAAAGCTCATAAAACTGAAAATTTGAAGTCACCTCTACTATTAGTGAAGGAGCGAAGGTTCTCTAATCACTTTTTTCCCTCATTTATTTCTAAATCAATTCTTGCCTTATATGCTTGTTTCTCAAATGTGAGAAAACATAGGATTAAACATACAAATTATAATGAAGTTTTTTAAAGAAATACTAGCATACAAGTTGTTATGTACATAACTATCTTTTTTATGCTTGTATTGTTGTCAATGTTTAACTATTTTTATTTCTATAATTAGGGTCGCTTTGACATTATTTCCCTGACTGGATCATATGTCCGTAATGAACACGAAGGCCGTTCTGGCGGTCTCAGTGTATGCTTAGCTCATTCTGATGGGCAACTTGTAGGTGGAAGCATTGCCGGACCCCTCAAAGCCGCCAGTCAAGTTCAGGTAATTTCTAACAACAACAACCAAGCCTTATCCCACTAAGTGGGGTTGGCTGCATGGATCATGATTTCTCACAATTTATAAACTCTGATTGAACTTTAACTTGTGGGAAATATGACCCGTGTCTCCTGATCAATTTCTTAATACAAAGTAGAAACTTACTTTTGATATGATAACTTTCAAGTATAAAAAACTGATCTAGTAAACAGAATTTCACTATATTAGAATTAGAGAAAACTATAGTCTATAAGTCAATTTCAAAATCAAATGTGGCTAAAACTAAGAAGTCACAAAGGCAATATCAGTTAATATTTACAGTATTTTGATTTCAGTAGAACCGGTTCTATTTGTGTTGTTGGTGTTTAAACTCAAATTCATGCACGGGGTGGGAAATCCTGAAGTATTTAAATTTCTCACCTGAATCATACTAGGCAGATTGACATATTGAGAAGTGCAGATGCATTGTTATGACTTACTGATATTCCAACTATGTTGGCACTCTAGTCATGATAAGAATTTTTTTATTATATTGATTCTCTCTAAATTTCTATCTTCAATATACCTTCAAATTTAATCTTTAGACTGTCCTAGAATTAGGCATAAAACCGTGTTGGTTTCCGTGCAAGAGATTTAAAACACAGCTCGGGACAACTTACAATTTGAAATCACTTTGGATTTAATTGACACAGGTCATCGCCGGCACATTTTCTATTGAACCCAAGGACACTGGTGCTGGTATAAAAGGCAATACTTCTACCAGCAAGTTACCATCACCGGTAGGTGAGCCTGCATCAAATTTAAGTTTCCGCCCAGCACTTAACTCTTCAAATGGGAATACAATCCCGGGAAACAAAGAGCATCAAGCTATTGGGGGAAGTCATTTCATGTCTCCACAATATGGAGTAAACGTGGTTCCTTTCCATCCCTCGGATTGGGGAAGTCGTCCAGATTCTAGGAATGCTGGTTTTGAACTGATAGGTATGAACTTCAGCGGTTTTTGAAATCCCTCAACCTTCCCTCCCAAACCAAATATTTCTTTTTTTATGATTTATTCAGAAGGGAGATTAACAAGATACTGAGAATGATGTTTTCTGTATGCAGGAAGAACAGGTCATGAAGCTCACCAGTCTCCTGAGAATGGGGCCTATTCCTGATTAAGATAGCTTTTGGGCTGTGAGAAGATTAATCCTTGGTAGATAGGTTTATGATATCTCTTTGTAATACTAGTAGTTTTTGTCTCAATATGCCCCTAATGGTAGAAATACTTGATCATCCTAAAAATCAGCTTAAGAGTCCTCTGTCCTATTACTCTTTTTGAGGCAATATGTCCTATTACTTTTTTGGGCCAACCATGTGTGAAATTGGGAATGCTTTTCTTTTGACTAAAAGTTGGTAGAAGCATCTTTTGTTATGTAGTTGTTCCCCTCCAAGTTGCAAAATTGAGAAAATATCCGTTTACTGAGAATGAAAGCATCCGTGACTATTTTGTTTCTTTTTGTTTCTTACAGTACTAACTAATAGGGGGCAAAACTGTGCCCTCATGTTTTAATTTATTCTAACTAGTATATAACCCGCGCGTTGCGCGGTTGACCTATAATATATTATAATTATTATTGCATATAATATTTTGAACTCAAATTTTTAGATTATTGATTGGTTTGTGGAATTTTTTTAAATGATTTTATTTAAGTAATTATTATATGTAGTCTTATAAGTATATTTGAGAAAAAGTTAAATTTTAAGAATAATATAGAGGATCATTTTATTATGTTTATAGGATTTTTTTTCTAATGAGTTTATTCAAATATTATTTTATATATGAACTTATTACAATATTCGAATATTATTATAGAGAGTTTTCATTGATTGATAATATCATTAGTAAAGTAAAATGGAGCTTTCATTTTTTTTAGAGTTACAATTTGAAATGATAAATAGTGAGAAAAATATTTTAATATTTTTAATAAGTCAATAATGGTTTAATAGAAATGTAGGTTAGCATTAAAATTAAAATGAAATAAGAAACAAAACTTCATAAAAATTAAAATGATAATTAAATATAGTTTGTCACAAACGAATATAATTTTTTATAAAGAATAAAAACATCAATCATTCGATGTTGCTTTACCACGAAAATATTTTGAAATTAAGATTAAGGAAATTAATCCAAAGAAAAATGATAACTGGAAGAAGTCATAATCTATTCAAAAAAATAATCTAATTGGTATGGTTATATTTGGACGAAATCATGTGTATTATTGTTATAGAAATTTGTTTATCCAGATGATTGCAAAAGTCGTATATTTTAATATTCATTAAAAAATTGTTATTCACAAAAGCCTACCAACTTTTAAATAGGAAGGTTGATAAGTTTATGTGCATCTTTATTATAATAATAAATAACAACATATATTTATATTCTAAAGAAAACATAAGTAATACCATTCTAGAATTGTGAAGAAGGAGGAAGAAAATTAAATACAAAAAATTAAAAATCAATACAAAAAATAAAAACATCTTAGCAAATGCATATATATTATTGTTTCTAGAATTAAGATTCTCTAGATGCTTGTATGAGATGTATATTTTAATATTGATTTTAAGATTGTTGTTTGTAGGAGCTTGTGCCGATTAGGCTCTCATTCAAATTGTAAAACCTGCAAAATTATAATTAGAAATTATATTTACATAAGCGTATATATTATTTTCTAGGATTTAAATAAAAATAGACGAAGGAAATTAAATTAAAAAATTAAAAGTAAATACAAAAAATAAAAACCTCTGAACATAAGCATATATATTATTGTTTATAGAATTTAGATTCTCTAGATGATTGAATTTAGATTCTCTAGATGATTGCAATAGACGTCTATCTCAAAATTGATGCTAAGAATGTTGTTTGTAGGAGCTTGTACCGATTAGACTCTCATTCAAATTGCAAAACCTGCAAAATTATAATTAGAAATTATATTACAAAATATGAATGAGTATAAATTAATTTGAATATGATCAAAATAATATATATGAAATCAATTTAAATATCAAAATGATAAAATAAAATCTATTCAGAAAAACATGGGCATGAAATAGATTTGAATAGATGTAAAAAAGATGAAATCATCCAAGAGATTTTGGATTAGAATATTAGATAAAGATACAAAAATCAATTCTTCTTTTGAATCGGCGTAGAATAGTAGATGATTGCAAGAGACGTATATTCCATGTTTTGTCAGGTTATGCATGAAATTCTAAAATATACGTGTGAGGAAGAAAGTGACAAAAGTTTATCTATTTAAGGTAGAAAGTGAGAGAAATTTATCAGTTTCAGAATAATAAAATGATATTATTATTGGCCGTTTCATAAAACTATTCATTTTATAAAAATTAATTTTTGCAATAATTATAATGATTGTAACTGATTTTTGTTCCAAAAACAAATCGTAATTAAAACACAATGATGATACCCAAAAACAGTTATTAAAATATGTGTAAAATAGTTATTAAAAACTTTATTGATATTAACCAAAAACATATTATTTGTAGATTTTAAAAATAATATTATATCAAAATATATCTTTTAAGATTTTTTTATTTTTATTTTATCACTTCAAAATTCAAATTCTCAAATTTATTTATTAATATAATTTATATTTAAATGCAATATTTAAAAAATATTTTTACATCATATTATAAAGTATTAAAATAAAATGTTAATAAATTTTAAACTATTATATCAGTTAATCTTTAGTTCTGTTTTTAAATTATTATTTTTATAATATTTTTGCTACTTCAATTCTTTAACATATATATTTTTGTTATATTGTTAGATAATTGTTTCATTTATTCCTCGTATATTTCTAATAATTATTAATATAGTGTTAAATATTGTAGTTGGGTGCATAGTAGATAGATAGTTATAATTTTTATAAATAATAGTATTTTTAATTGTGGTAGTTGAATATTATATTATATTATAATTATTTTTTATTATTATTAAATGAATATTATATTATAATTTATTATTTCTATTATTATTATTTTAGTTATAGTATAATAATAATTATTTTTATTATGTTTATTATTATTATTATAATAGTTATTATTATAGTTATTATTATTATTATTATTTATTTTTAATGTAAGGACAAATTAGTAAAAATATAATTAGGGTTTGTGTGTTAGAGTTGTTATCTAGGTGACACGTGGTAGAATTTATGTTTAGAGTTGCTACCAAGGTGACATGTGGCTAGGGTTGCCATCATGACAACCTTGGATTTATATATATTAAGATACAGTTTCAGCCTTGAGTTAATTTAGTAATGGACTATTTCAATAAGAAAGATTGAAGTAACGAATTGCTATATTAATATCTGTCATATCTATTAGATTGGTTAATTCAAATAAATTATAGCTGAAAGGGTCAATCTGAATTAACCCTGTCCGGAAATAATTGTTATATTCGTATAATGGAGTTTGAGAAATTCCTCTAATTTGAGTTTATATTCTCCCACAATATGATTTAAAAGTTCAGTTATAAACTCTAAGGTGGAAAATACATCTCCAAATTATTCTCATATACAAGTAACTAAGTATAATACCAAAAATCATGAACATCTTACTCTTTTATTCGATCAGGTAACTAAGTATAATACCTAAAATCATGAACATCTTACTCTTTTATTTGATCAGTATGATAAACAATTGGATTGGGTTAAGTCAATTCGCTAGCAACTTAATAAAGGTTAGTCGAACCAATGACAATTAAATAAAAGTTAGTGAGTCTTTCCCAGAGTCCATCAAAGCTTACAAAGCTCATTCAAATATTATTATCAAACAAAAACGCATGGAACTTGAAAAGTTAGACAGGTCTCTCTCACGTCCATCGAAGCTTACAAATGTTGCAAGCTTACAAATGTTGCATGAATGTCATAATCACACACGTCCATTGAAGCTTACAAATGTTGCATGAATATCATAATCACACAAAAACACGAAACATGAAAATTCAACAATATAACTCTTACAAAGGTCGCATGAATGTCATAATCACACAAAAACACATGAAACTTGAAAATTCAACAATATAACTCGTGTGTCCATGTTTTTAGCTCCACCAACTTAAGTTTACTGAATTACATGTTTTAGGGACGCGATCATCATTCATTTCCTCCAACTTTTAACTTAAGTTTACTGAGTCCCATGTTTTGGGGATGAGATTGTCGTTCATTTCCTTTAACTTTTAGGCGTTATGTGTAAGGACGACAATGAATAAAGTTTTTGCAGATTTCCTCTAATTTTTAGGCGTTATGTGTAAGGATGACAATGAATAGAGTTTGTACAGAGTACTATAGTACACTTCCCCATATCCGTGATTTAAAAAAATCTCCGTATCCGATCCCATAACCGTGTAGGCATCGACGTTTGTATCCGTATTCATGTCCTATACGTTTACTCGCATTTCTAATAAAAATTATCGAACAATTATAATTTATCAAATTATTTTATGTTCTTAACACAAATTAAAAAAAATCAAGGATGTTATGATTGATTCAAAAAATAAACAAACTTATATTAAAACACATACACGTTTAATAGTGGTGTATTTAACCAAATTAATAAGCATGCATATGCATATAATAATTAAAATAAAAATATATAAATATAGATTATGCGAGTATGAGGTGGAATGGGTACTAAGATATCTGTGTTCGCGCTCATATCCACTTATTTGCAAGGTTTTACTTTACCTGTTGTGGGTATTTTTTTGAGGGTATCTACTGAAGAAGATCTGTCTAATTATCATCCCTATTAGTGTGTTAATCTTTCATGTACCATATAAAATCATTCTTAATTGGAAAAATGTTTGCTAATCCTAGTAGATGCCTCATAGTTTAATGGTGTTTTTCTTGATGTAATCCATTTCCCGTGGTCCTTGAATTAAATATGTATTAAAGTTGAGACTTGCCTTGTTTTCTCAATTTAGTTATAGAAGATCAACAAAAGTATTCATAAATTGTTTCCTGATTAGGAAATTTTTTCCTGATATCTTCATCATTGTATATTTCTAACATCGACACCTGCAATTTTTTACAAATGAAAAAACTCATTAGATATATACACCGTGTTGAAAAATGTGAATGCATTGTAATGATGGATGGGTTAAAAATTAGAAGAAATGACGAAGTCGTTATCATCGGCGAATCATTTCACATAATATCATTCACCAAAGCAACATAAACAAAATGCAAAACTGCAAATCACAACCGGAAACAACGATAATTCTGTTAGAATATGTTAAAAGCAAGGAATTGATAGTTATAAAATTCCTTGGACAACAATCATACCTTTCCATATAAGACAACAACAACTTAATTTTATCAACATGCTCACTTCTTCACTTGAAATCGAATAAACAACCCAAAAGCAGATATTCATCTATCTGATATAAAGAATATAAACATAAAAGATTGAACTTCTTACCACATCAAACATAGATTTTTACCATCATCGTTTCTGGTGTATGGAACCCTAAAATATGAACATATATGTATGGAGAAGAAACTTTAAAATCTGCATATATATAAAATACGAATTAATATATAAACAAAATATATGCAAAAAATTTGGAGCTTTACAATAGATATACTACTGCGAAATCGCACACAACCGTGAAATCGCTGAAACATCAGATTTGCCACCATCAACTCTTTGCTTGAAACAAAATCATAACCTACAAATATATATTCATCTTCTTCGCTTGAAATCGAATTGACAACCCAAAAATAACTCTCCATATTTTTTGCTTGAAATCGAAACAACATTCCGTAAGCAGGTTTATAGCTTGAAATCATATGGTTATTATTTTCTTTGACATGTGTATCGCTTGTCCAAAACCAAAAAAAATAAGAAAGTGAATAGGAAGAAGAAGAAGTTGGACAAAATATCAGAGAAAATATTGAAACAAATTTGGGGAAGAAAATCAGAGAAGGAAAATGTTGTTGGTGGAAGGTAGAAAACAGAGAGAGAATAGAACACTTTCAAAGAAAAGGAAAGATGATGGAACAATGTGAACAATCTACACATTGGGAACATAATTTGGCAGCAACCTTGGTTACCACCCGTTGATACTCTGCATAGTTTGCTTTATATCATATAGTCTTGGTTCAAATGCAACTTAAATATATTCAAAAAATAGAAAACTCTTATTTTCAGCCTAAAACATTGTAATGAAGAATTAGTATGTAATCAAAACCAGCTAATAGTATGACAAATGATTAGATAAGACTCAAATTGCCCCCAAAATTAAGATTTGGCACCAAATTAAGCGAGTGTTTTTTTATATTATAGATTTTTATAAAAGTACTTTACATTGCACACCTTTAATCTTTTTTAATTATACATATACACATGAAGACTTCGTGTGTACACTTCACAACTCTTCTAACAGCCTGACAACACTGTGAATTCGCCGGAAATCCGGAATCGCTTATGTATCAGCCGTAACTCTGTTTCACAGCAACCAAAACATCTGGGTTAGATTTTGACTCCGTTCCCATTATTCAATTAACATGTCTCATTTTCTCTATATTCTATCAATTCAATAACCTAAGATCAACAGCTTTTTCTTATTTTCTCCGTATCCTATCAATTCAAGAAGCTAACATCAACACTTAAATTTTCAGTTTCTGATTTACTTCCAATTGCGATTTTCAATTTTGCAGTTTCTGATTCAGTTCCAATTGTGATGTCCATGGATAAAGACGCCACCCATTTGTCCCGCACATTCAAATATCTTTTAGGTTAGGAATGAGAAAACCAATGTTAACTGGAGATTTATAAAACTACAACATGAATTCTCAATTTATAACAGTCTCATAGCATTATAAATGGATATTGAATTCAATTCTGTCTCTTCACTAATAATTACTATTGGTATGGACCTTTTCATTTTCACATAACAAATATGACTTTACGTCTTTATAATGTCACCCCTAAAGTCATTTTGTTTACTTTCAAATTTTCTTTACCTTGTCAATTTCATGTAGGTAAGTTTTAGATAAGTCATGAGAGAACTTAAACTAAATAAACTTGTCAGCGTTGAACTACTTTATCATAACATCTGCTAGATTGTCTTTAGTGTGAATATTTTGCATGTCCACACTCCCTTCCTCTACTATGAACTCCTCTACTACGAGCGAAATATAGTATTAACTCTTGTATGCTTTATTCTGGAATGAAAAGTTAGATTTCTTGCAATGTGTGTTACCAACAATGGTATCAGAGCTATTGGTGTTGGTATCAGAGCAATACGTGAACAATATTGTATATTCTACGCACTATAATAAATCTAGCATGCATTAACAATTACTGCAAAAGTATACAATAACATGTGTGAATAGTAACCATGAACAATATACGCAGCGGAATAGGGACCAACACCAATAGCTCTTAACACAGGCCTAAGAAACCCTTAACACAGTGGAGTGAAGATAATGAGAAATTGAAGTGAGTTTCTCACCTTAGACGAGTTGTATTCCTTAAAGTGAAGTGTTTTCCACTTACTTTTCTAGTTGTGATGATTATTTTCATTTACTTGGATTTGATATAGCATCAGCAATCTGTATATGTTTTTGTCGTCTGCTTTAATTATATACTTTTTTATTTGGATGTCATTTTTGGGGTGTGTATGTGCTTTGTTGTTGTTCTGTGTTGCATTGCAAACTTAATTGATAAAAAAAGATTTAACATGATGTTACCTTTTGTCGTGCAGATGTATGCTGTGCAGTTTCATCTATTTGTCACATGTATTTTATTTCTTAGCCGGGAGGGTTTCCGATGAGCATGCATGCGGATGGATATAAAACGGTGATCCGTTATACTTTGCTAACTCTATCATGTAGGAATAACCATGTGTTTGGAAAACTGTGCTCTACACTGTTTTGTCAAGTTAGTTAGGCTGTTAGGAATATATGTTGGTGTGCTCTCAATGTTCATTGGGCCACGGGCATTCTATCTTGCATGTAGTTTACTCTATTGTACCGGGCCTTGGTTTCTGTTGAGCTTGCATATTTCAACAGAATAACTAATTCTGTTAGAGTCAGTTTCATGCAGTTATAACTGCACTCTAGTATGGAAGAAGCTCTTAGTATTCTAAAATTGTTTTTCATGCTGGACGCATCACTAGTGACTTGGCTTATTCCATGCTGGATAATGAGGGGTTTGTTAGTTCTTTTAGTGTTTTCTGTTATCCTTATCTAATCTATGTTTTTGAACTACTCATTTATGACACGCTTCAGTATAAAATGAGTTTAGTGTTTGGTTTAGATCTATAGCATCACAGGCGGGTAATTATTACTTTTATGATGCTTTATATAAACTATGATATTGTTCAATCCGAAGAATTATTAAAATTCTGATTTGAGTCTCTCAATTATTGCTTATACCTATCTCTATATTGAATGTCTTAGAATTTTGGGTTTGGCCTAACTCAACTATCGAAACCGATTTGTAAGGTGGTGAGGATTTCCTCCACTTATATACATATTTTAAGGCCATATCTCATTTTCATTTAAGACTCTTATTATATCCCTTCAAGCCTAATAGTGTTTGGTTTGGTGCGTGTATAATACATGGTGGATGATCCGATAGCAGAAATTTGATAGCATATGGTCCAAAGGATTTTGTACAGACTCCAATACCATCTTAGAATATGAGTTGGACCTAACTCACCCTTACTAAACAGCTTGTAAGGTGGGGATTGCCCCCAGTTATAAAATATTTTCTGGCCATATCTCATCCGATGCGAGACTCTTAACAAAATGAACTAATAAAAAATGTATATTAAATCTCTCGCACGTTGTTTATAGCTACAACTCTTTGATGGAATAGAATATTATGATTCCAAAATATTTCAGATGATTAGAATTTAAGGTTATTAACTAATATTATTTTTTATAATTGAATCTTCCCATGCTCTTGCCCGAGCTCCATTAAAATATATATTTTTCATATTATAGTGATGGTATTTAAATGGAAGAAGATGTCGTGAAGCTAATGAAAGTAGCATGGATGAGTGTCCCGCTTGGCATATTTGTTACCATTGTAGCATGCCTTTTTGTCTTCTGGTGGCAACAAATAAGTTATTTTAGTCCTTATGGGCACGCTGTCTTGGTCAATGGTAATCCATCGAAGCTTATTGTCATATATTTTCCTTTTCTTATACTTTTATGGGTAGTTAGCGGTATTTTCTATTACATTGTCCCTGTTAAAAAATATCAATGTACCATACATCCTGGAATAACTGTTCAAAAGTTTCACGCTTTGATCTTTTATCAACAAAGTTCTCTTGTTATACCAGGTTGTGGGTGCATTTTGGAGCTGTTGGCCGAGCCTTTGTATATTCTTTCCCAGAACTTGGTCTTGCTTGAATTACGGTTGATGGTTGAGACAGTAGCTACATTCTCACGGTGCATGACAATGTACTTTTTAATTGTCAAGCTAACTGGAATGGTAAGAGCTTAGCTACTGAGCATATATTTTAGTCTTTACTTTCCTTATCATTAAGCAGACAGTAAATGCGTTTTCTACTATTCTTGTGACATACCAATGACAGGTTAGTTATTGGACATGACAAGAGAACTTCATGTCGCATTTAAAAAAAAAAAAAATCATATTTGTTTCATTTTCCTATCCTGCATTTTATAAGTACTTGTTTATCAAAGTGCATTGGATTTTTATGTACTTATAATCCAGAGTTTACACAATAGTGTGGTGGACTTGGTAATCTCCAAGTAACAACTGATTTCGGCGGTGAATGATAATTTACAGGAAAAATCAATCATATTTGTGTTGTCACAGTCTGCTTCTTTTTCGGAAACTTAGATATTCTTACCTTTTTCCATTCAGGTACAGTTTTTTGTTTTTGAGATAAATTTCTGCACATGGTTGATACTGTTACTCTATTGATCAATTATTTTTCTGTTTTATATGTGGATATTTTTGCAGAAAAGGAAATATTTTTGGATTTGATCAGCAGCTTTCAAAGATGTGCACACTGTTTACCTTTCAATCGTTTCGAAAGCTGATCCTTCAGGAAGGAGAGAAGATAGTGCTTGGGTGGTTTGATACACCATATAATCAAGCTGTATATGGCCTCGTGGATAAATTAGGTCAGTATATGATTTAGATAATTTGTGCTAGAAAGCTTAACTATTGTGTTTCTAAATCTTCTAATTGCATTAAGAGTACATATTTTTTTTTTATTGAGAAGCACTATTGTGTTTCTAAATCTTCTAATTGCATCACGCTTAACTATTGTGGTCTAAACATGATCGACTTTTCAAAAAAATACCACCTTTCAGGTAGCTTAGTGGTGAGACTTGTCTTTTTACCATTTGAAGAAAGTTCATATACAACATTTGCAAGGTCTGCTTCAGGTTCTATTTCTTTCTTGCTTTTTTGATGTTTGAACTTTAAAGCTGTCTTTCTCTCTTTTCAATTATTATTTACTTCTACTTCACTCTCGCTCATTATGATTTTCGCCTCTTTAGAAATCATAATACATATAGTTTTTGGTGTTCACACACCTCTTGTTTATTGTCTCTCTCTTCCTCATTCACTGCAACGTGTTAGGTTTAATTAACTACCAGTTAATTATGATTATTGTTGTTGTTGTTGTTGTTGTTTAATCATAAAACTTACTGTTTTAGCTGGGCATACGGCTATAGTGAAATCACTTTCGATTTCACAAACTGAATAATGTTTTTGTAATGCCTGACAGGAGAATACCCAGGAAAACACAAGAAATTAGGAAATTGCTTGACAGAATCCCTCAAGTTGGTTTTGTTGATTGGTATGTCTCTTCATTTCATTTAATATTTTGTGCTGGATACATATATATTAGTTTTCCGATTTCTCAGTACCAACAAGTTAACAGTTTCTTTAAAAATCGTAAAGTCGGATAAACAGATGCAGTCAATGTAAATTACTGTATCACTATTTGGGATGCTTCCTAATATGATATAGGATGTATGCTTCTATTCTCTTATCTTGAAATAAAAGAAAGAAAGGAAACTTGAATCTTACAATTTATGAGGCTGTGACTCTTCCGGTATGGAAAATAAATAGGTTAGAAAAATATGGATGTAATCCCGAGTGAAGTTTTCTAACAGATTGACCTCAGTTACCTAGGGCCAGTATTAAGTGCCACAAGAAAGAACATTTTTATGAAAAACCAACAATTATGTTGTCTGCTTGGTAAGTATGTCGCCATACATTTTAATAGACAATAACGATTATGTTAAATGATCTCTCAAAGAGGACGTGTCTAAGGCATTGGTAAGCCTTCTGAGACCATAAAATTATGGTTTGAAATTCTCACTGTTTCATAGTATGATTTTTGAAGATTTGGTTTTTGAATTTTTGCTGGAGAATCAGTAATCTATTATATTAAAGGTAATTAAACAGTCTTTCTTGTCACAAGTCACAATTACTGTGCTGTGGCTCTATTCAAACCCGATGGCCTGCCTAAACTTTTCACTCTTATACACAAATTTAGTCACTTGTACTGCCGTGGTTAAGAGTTGTGTGTATAGATAGCCCTTATTCATTTTTCACATAGGAGGAAATTTGGACATGCTTTGCATTAAATTGTATATTCTATTGTTTCTTCTGCCGTATAGTATCCAGCTATATGGTCTGCAGGCGTTGTTTTCATGGCATTTGGTCCAAGTTATTCTTATTCCCTCATTAGATTATTGTATGGAAAAAAATGGAGTGATGGAGAAGCGTCAATTGTTCTCCGCTATTATTGCTTTTATGTCATTGTTTTGGCTATGAATGGTAATTCACCTTGTCTCTTGTTGCAAAATTTCTTAATTGTTAAATATAATAATTTTTTTTATTACAATGGTTCTTAATTGTTTATGATGTTTATGTTTCTCTCCTCGTTTCAGGAACATCTGAAGCCTTTATGCATGCAGTTGCGACAGAGAGCCAACTCAAGCGTTCAAATGATTCACTACTTGTATTCTCTTTGATCTCTGTAGTTTTGAATGTCCTAGTGTCCTACTAATAAAACTATACGGGTCAGTTGGCTTGATCATGGCAAATTCTCTTAGTATCCTTTCTACCTAGATACTTCTGTCTAAACAGATGAATTCTAATTGTGGTTATTACTTCAACCATAATTATTACTAGCTTATTAGTTAAATCCTATTATACTTTTGATTTCTCACATTTCTGAATGAAAAGAGTTTTGTTTCGTCGATCCTTTACTCAACTAAAGATATGACTTTGAGGATTTTATATTCCGCGATATTCATAAAGGATTACTTCAAGGTATGATAACTGGCTATGATTCGGTTTACCATAATTTGATGCAAATATTAACACCGACTTTCATATTTCATTCTAATTTCTCCACAGGGATCTTCCTCCTTTTCTTTTCGCGGCTGCTTTCCTTCAGGATGGGTTATTCTGTTACTCTCAAGTATAATCACTCTCGTTTCTGAGAATGTAGTTTTGGACCAAGATAATTTCTGGCCAACATTTATGATCCATTTCTCTGTTGGGCTGGCTTGCTTCTGCGTTTCATCATACCTGATGTATATTCCATTTCCTTTGACTTCTAAGATCTTCTGTTGAATACAATTGCTTATTTTTCACTTTCTTTTTTGTTAACATACTTCTGTTTTTATCTTCTAGCTACTGTCGGAAAAAACCTTTCATCAAGAAAATTATTCGCTTTCGCGACCACTCGGACTGATGAACTCTGTAAGTTAACTCCGAGATGAGTTTTTTTTTTCCTTTGAAACCGCTAATTTGTTAAGATTTATCCTTGGATATAATAAATTAGATTTTTTTTTTTGTGCAGATAGTCAAAGATGATGATGAATTAAATTACTAATTACTCCCCTCCAATCTCATATATAAGCAAATTTTTATAAAAGAGCTCATCCTTTATGAGTCACTTATTCGGCTAGTGATCCTGTTTAGTGTGTGAGGCAGAAATGTTAAAAGTCAATACCAATTGAAAAAAAAGCAAAAACAAAAACAGTGGTGATGAAGGAAAATGGAGAGAAAGCAAGAAAGGTGATGATGATTCATAATATTGGGATGGCCTCCAATATCACTAGAAATGACCAACAATGGTAATAATAATGTTTGAAAAGCTTAAAAAAAGTAGGAAAAAAAGAGAAAAGAAGAAAAAACAGGAAGCTTATGATTAAAATGTAGACTATGATTTAAAACAAGCATCCAATTAAGAGCGTGCATAAAGTGTATTCCATTTTCTAAAACAAAATGATGCCATTTGTTGAGTTTTGCTTAAGAGGTTGAATTCCTCGATGGATGGATTTCACACAACTTTTTGGTTTCTTGCTTTATATTGCAGCATAGCATGTCTTCCTCTTGTACATCTTCAATGAAGAAGATACAAACATGAAGATTCAAATCAAACATAGAATGGAATTGTTACTAGTTTTGTTTTTAACATTAACACAAAATACAAGACTTACATTTACAATGAAATTAATTGTTCAAACAAAAATCACTTCATTTCAAACTAAATTATATAATATAATTGATCAATTTTATAAAACTAATGTCACCGTGCAAGCTACCAGGTTGATTTTGTTATTGTGAAACATGATTTTAGTGGAAATATAAATGCTTGTTAGTTGTTTGCAATTATAAAATTCTTTTCGTATAAAAACTTTAATTTGGTATAAATTTTTTTTGATTCATTTGATAAGAAATTGACTCTGACATAGTGAGAGGGGTTGTGGCTCTAATTTTCACATTTGATATAAGTTTGTAAGGAATGTTTTAAATCGGCGAAGGATATTGGGTCATTGTTTGAACAATTGGGTCAAGTGAATTAAACTGAATAAATCGGTTGAATAAGTTGGTTTCTATAACAAAATTATATTAAAAAAACTCAAATAACCACTCTTTTAGAAAAATATCAGAGTAACAACTTTTCAAACAAAAAAAAAATTCACCACACATGTGTCACACTGTTTGGCGCATGCATTAAAATTAAAGAGGAGGCGCCACACGCGCCACACTGCATGATGTATGCATATCTGTCATGCCATGTGATGTGGCGCATACCCTTAAAATTTAAGAGAAGGCGTCATTCAGTGTGACTACTTAGTTGTTTTGGTAAGTCACGTTGAATGGCGCCTCATCTTAAAATTTAAGTGCATGTGTCATGCAGTGTGACACCTCTTCTTTAATTTTAATGCATGCGTCACATAGTGTGGCACCTCCTTTGTATGACGCATTTTTTTGTTTGGAAAGTGATTATTTTGATATTTTTTCTGAAAGAGTGATTATTTGAGTATTTTTTTAAAATGAGTTATTTTAAAAAAAATTAAATTATATAGTTATTAAATCGGTTGAGGCAGATGATTTAGTTTCTAAAAAAAATCACAACACCTATAAAATTTTATAAGATCATGATTTCACAAGTTCATTCCTTAAATTTAAATTTAAACATAGTCATAACACACAACAAAATAGTTCAAAATACAAATCTAAATAAAATTTAAACAAAGTCTAATAACAATATATATTGAATAATAGAATAATTGCCGTCTGTAATGAATTTAATTTTAAGGAGTATAGTTGTTCTAAATAAATTTTTAACAAAGTATACTTAAGTTTTACTCTTTTTCAAAATAATTATCAAAACGTCGAAAAAAGACAAGCATTTAATATGTCGGTTTTGCTAAATTGTCGGTTGATCGGTTTTGGCCAATTTACTGGTTCGATAGTTTATTCGATCCAATAATTAGATTAGATTGATTATTTCTCCGATTCAACGACTGGTTTGGTCTTATTATTAAAACAGTATCTATCTTCGGGCCTTGATGCATTGGTAATTTACCTAAAAAATTTATATATTTTCTTTTTGGTTTTTATATATATTTTTTTGGTTTAATATTATAAAATTTTACACTAAAAAGCAAACTTGCTCTTAAAAGATGAAACGTTCAAACAAATTACTTAACAATAGGCACGTTAAAAAAATGTGACTCTAATAAGAGTAATTTTTAAGGGGTATTGAAAATTAAATAGATAGAATTTACTAACTATTTGAGACCTACATGATTGATTTCACGTATCTTTGGTAAAGTATTCTTTTGCAACAAACACCATAAGAATATAATTAAACATGGCATGTAATGATTATTTATGGGACCTATAATCTTAAATTCTCTTGATTAACTTACTTTTAATTAAATTCCCTTATGATCTCATAAAGGATCACCAACAACCAAATCTAAAAGATTTTGAATTTCTCATCACTAATTTGATCACACGACATTTATTAAGACCATAGATGAAGATAAGTCAAATAGTTAGACGAAGATGAAGTTTTAAAAAATTATGAGATTAACAATTTGATTAAAAATATAATTTTGATAAAATATTATTAAAAAAATTGATCAATATAACTGACTTAGTAGAATAAGATTTAATTATTATTGTTTTATAAATACTAAATAATTATTAATTAATTCATAATATTATATTTATAATTTTTTCACATTAAATTTTGGACTTCTAATTCTTTTAGAGAATATCTCAATCCTCAATCCACCCCATAATACTCTTGGACACCTTGCACAATTACATTTATGCTCCAAGTTTTCGTAAATACATTTCTGGAAATATTTTTTTTCTTAAAATTTAGGTTTTGTTCGGAGATGCATCTACAGATGTATTTTAAATTGGGAAGTTAAAAAAATGTTTCGTAGATGTATCTACGGAACAAATCAATATAAAACTAAATATAATACTTTTGAAGATACACCTCCGAAAATAAAAAGACAAATTTGACAACACACATGAAAAACTTATGGAATGAGATAAGATATTATGGAATGAGATAAGATATTCTCATCTTTTATATAATCATATTTTATCATCTTAACCAACATAATAATGGAATAATGCTAACAAACTCCATTCAAGATGCATATTCTCACACTTTTTCTATTAATTAAAATTTTACATAAACAGAATAAATTTATATAAGACTTGTATAATTTGATGAACTTTTTTCTTCAAAAGTTAATTTATAAATATCAACTTATTTAGATTAATACAATAATATAAGTAAATATTATCGTGAGAAATTAAGTAAATTGAATATTATATTAAAATTTATATCTATTTAACTTAATTACTCCTAAATCATTTGAGCAACCTCATCCACCGTTATAATTAGATGGACTTGACTTTTATTAAATTTTTTAAAAAATTTAGATTATTGTTTCAAATGATTTGGTGGTGGCTAAACAAGTTTACATATAAGCTAATTTCAAATTATTTCTCTTTAAAATAGTAATAATAACTTCTCATATGTTTTATTCATGACAAATGATAGTAACATGCAAATTTCTTAACAGACCTCCTAACCTTTTTGGCCATCTCTGGCGAAATTTCCAGAATGCCCCTATATTTCGAAAATGAATCTCAGAAATCACTTTTTTTCTGAAAAAAAAGGTGATTTCGGAAGTGCACTTTCGAAAACACGAAAAAAGGTGTTTTCGGAGATGCATTTCCGAAAACACCCCTTTTTGAGTTTTCGGAGATGCATTTCCGAAAAATCCCCTTTTTGGGAAAGGGGGTGTGTTCGGAGATGCATATCCGAAATATTTCAAGACCAAATTGGTCTTGGAATGTTTCGGATATACCGAAAGAATTCAATAATTATTAAAAAATTAAAATCAAAGTGAATCAATACAATTAATAGGTATAAAATCAAGGTGAATCAATAAAATGAAGGTGAATCAATAAAATCAAGGTGAATCAAAATTTCCTAAACAATTTTAAAGTTAAAAATTATTTTACTAACTTATATAAATCAAAAACATTTTAATTTCATAATTAAATTTTGATTATTTAGAATTAAATATAAAATTTATTCTTTAAATAAAATTAAGACAAAATCTTTTTTTAATTTTTTTAAACTAAATAAAAATTTATAACTCATTTTTAATTATGAAATATATAATAATAATTATTAATTTTATAAGTGAAATATATAAATATATAATAATTATTATATAAATATATAATAATATAATAATTATTATAAATTAAAACACTATTTTTTTAATTTTTTTAATTATTATATAAATATATAAATATATTTATAATTAATATATAATAATTATTATATAAATATATAAATATATAATAATTTTTATAAATATATAATAATTATTATAATTATTATATAAATATATAAATATATAAATTAAAACACTCATTTTTTTAATTTTTTTTGTAAATATATAATAATTATTATAAATATATAAATAAAAAATTATAACTCATTTTGTAAGTGAAATTATTTTAATTAAAATTATTTTAAATTTTAAAATATGAATCAGAATAAAAATATATAATTATTATTATTCATAACTCATAAATTATATCAAAATATATAATTATTATTATTCATTACTCATAAATTATATCAAATTTATGATATATGAATTAATTAATATCATAAAATTAATTTTTGGGATTTTTTTAGATTTTTTTTTGTTGTTTCGGAGATGCATCTCGGAATTTGTCAAAATCACAATTTTTGGGATTTTTTCGGAGGGGGGTGACCCCCATAGGGAGGTGGGTATGATTTTTTCAGAAATGCACTTCCACAAAGAATATTTTTCGCAGGGGGGTGACCCCCATAGGGAGGTGGGTAAAGAAATTTTCTAGTAACATACCACCTTTGCCATTAATATAAGTCATGTTTGAAAGAAAAAAATATTTTTCGCAGGGGGTGACCCCCATAAGGAGGTGGGTAAAGAAATTTTCTAGTAACATACCACCTTTGCCATTAATATAAGTCATGTTTGAAAGAAAAAAATATTCTTAAAATATAAGTCATTTTTTAAATTGTTTGGTCTATTAATTAGTTTTACATAAAATACGCCTTAGTAATTTATTATATATTTGCATTATTCTGTATCAACTAAAATATTAAGTAATCTATGACCAATTTTAGAACATCATTATGCAAAAGGAAAATTTTAATATTTTTAATAGATAATAAAATTATTGAATCATGCTTATAGTAATAAGGAATAAAGTTAGGCTATTATGTCAATCAAATGGAACAATCTTAGTACTCTTCAATTTACTAATGAGTTAAATATTTTAAAGTCTTTTTAAATTTAAATATTTTTATTTTTATTTTTTTTAAAATTTCGTTAAAGTATCATCTCTTTAAAATTAATAATTTTAATTTTTGGTTCTTCATATTAAAACCGTCAGTAATTCAGCTGCTAAATAGTAAATTATCGTTAATTCATTTACTAAGTTGTAAAAATTATTACTAAATTGCATAAGAGTTCAAAAGTTAAAATTCTCAACTTTAAAATGACAATACTTTAACGAAATTTTTTAAACGACGAAAAGTACGACGAAAAGTGAAAATACCTTTAAATATATTTAACTATTTATTAATTAATCATAATAATGTCAATCAAATGGAACAATTTTAGTTTCATCAATTTTCTACCATAATTAACTAATTAGTCACGACAGGCTATTATGTCAATCAATTCTGAAGAAAAATTTCAGCTTTGGCCATCCACAATTAAAATTCATTGGAAAAAACTTGATTTTTTTTGTAATTAAAGATGTAATCATAGTTATGCATGATTGAATTTGAAAACCCTTTCCCAAAGGGTGTATATATATTATATAGCAATTATAAACTTGAGTTAAATCAAGTAATTTGGTAAAATCTTGACTTATATGAAAGGTGTCACATGCTCTCACTTCAATCTTCTTCAAAAACCCTCATAATTCTGTCTCCACTTTCATTATAAAAATAACTATGTAATTAAAAAGACTATAATACAAATTCAAATCAAAAGAGACAAAATGTGAGAAAGTGAAGAGCTAAAACAACTATTTTAAGTAAAAAAATAATAAATATTAATAATATTTATTCTCTGCAAAAAGAATGTGGATGGACCCCAATACCATCAAGTCTTTACTTTTACCACCCACCTCATATTCCTTTCAAGTATACTTTTCATCATTCCTTTGTGGGCCTCTCTCTATTTTCTTTATTTTTTGTAACTATTTCCATAACACACTCCATTTTTGTTTATATCTCTCCTTTTGCATATGTTGTCTTCTCTTTTTACAGCTTTAACCTTCTTTTCTTGCCTCTCATACTCATAGGTAGCCTTAGCCCTTAGCCTTCACATCTTATCTCCCTATTAGGCATCAATTTTTTGAATTAGAATAGGTTGCCTTCCAAAATTTACTAGTAAAACATATAAAAGTAGTCGTTAAATCAGCTTACTTGATAATTGTGCATAAATATTAGATGTAGAGGACACAAATTTAAACATGCAACATCTGATTGAAAATTTTAGAACAATTTAAATTTTTAGATTATATAATTCTAATGTTTTCTATTTTATATTTTGAACCTAGAAACGTGCATGATTCTCTATGCATTCAATAAACTTAATGGTGAAAATCTCATTTTGAATTGTACCTATGTGAGAGAAAAAAAAGAATGTATGGTTACTTATAGGTTGTATTTATGTCAATATGGTTCTATGGTACTAAATTACTTAGCCATATACAATAAATTATTGGAGACATCTTAGTCCCAAATATAAGGATATTTTTTGCTTTGTTAATTACTATGCATTTCTTAAGTGATATAGTAAAATTTATTAAAGTTCCCTTTTTTGCTGCCTCTCTCCTAATGGCATCCTAAAGTAAGGATATTCAAAGCTGTAGTATAGGACACTTGTCTGCTGATTATATGTCTAGTATTCTGAAGTAGATTTTCATGACACAAAAAAACTTTTTTTTTGTCTAAACATCAGCCACACTAGTACAAAAAATAGTATTTAAGTTTCAAAATAATTTTAATAAAAAGAGGTTTCTAATTAAGTGTTAGTGTACTAATATTCCAACTTGGAACCTACCCAACCATGTTCATTATTGAAAAAAGTCAAGAGACCTTAGGACATGTTTACTTTAACACTATTATATATATCAAGATTTTGTTGGATAAGATATTTAAATTCTACTCATATTAGAGTTTGACCTAACTCATCCTTATAAAACTGGTTGGATAGGTGATGAGTGTCCCTTTATATATACTCTTTCAATGCTCTATCTCCAGCCAATGTGAGACTTTAGGATCTTTCTAATACACCCCTCACGCCCATCACTCTTTTGGACTTGGTGCGTGGATATTAATGGTGGGCAGCCCATGGTCCGATCGATAGACTCTGATACCATGATAAAGCTATGCAATGTCATAGCATAAATAAGATGAAGCTTTCAACTGAATTATATTATTGTTTGTTACAATGCATAAAGCTTCTAACTTCAATCATATCCATATATATACTATCTATACAAGGCTGTGGACATAGAGTAAATGTTGAGTTTTTATTATATAAGCTACTGAAAAGAAGATGTATTTTGTTGATATATGTATTACAAATCAATTTTATAAGTCTTCTTTTAACTGTGCAATTCTATAATGACACATCCTCAAAGCCCATCTATGCCATTGTAAATTTGGTTCAATCATGTTTTCCTTTCTCCTAAATATTATCAGGAGTTGCTCATTATTTACGCCTTGCGCACCAATGGTCACTCTCCACTCTCGTCAACCTCAAGCGTCACATGTCCACCAACTTTTGCCTATTTGGTCTCTGAACTACATCGTATTGAAAGAGGTTTTCTCTTATACCATTTGTAATATCGCAGGTAACGTTAAGTATTGCCGAGTGATTTTATAAACCAATACGAGTTTTCCCACCTTGTTTTGTCCTTAATCACACATTATCTAAGAAACTTCACAGAAGACTTCCCATCCAAAGAATGCTCTAAACCAAGCAAGCTTAATTGTTGATTTCTTATGGTATGAACTACTAAAAAGAAGATGCATATTGTTGCTTTAGGTTGTAAAAATAAATTATTATAAGGATCTATTCTACCATGCAGTCTCATTCCTACACATCCTCAGGATCCCTCTTATTATGATATGAATTTAGTCCATTCATATATCCTTTTGCCTAGAAACGTCTAGAAACGCTCATTGTCTATGTCTTGTCTATGGTAGTCTATGCCATAAACAAGACTCCACAATTAAGTAACTCGAAACACTCTTTGAATGAGTGACTTTTTAAGAATTTTTTAGAAAATATTCAAGCGAGGACAAAGCATGTTGAAAAGACGTGTGTTAGTTTATGAGGCTGGTTGACAATACTTAAAGTTGTTTGAAATGTTACAAATCATATTAAAACAAACTTCTTCTAAAACAATGTGATTTAGGGACAAATCAGGCAGAAAATAATGGGCATGTGGTGCCCGAGGATTGAGAGAGCAAGAATGACCGTTGGTGCATCAGGCGTGAACATGGTGAAATTGTAGCTACGACTAGTATATGTGTTTAAGAGAATCATATGTGTCATTTAAATAGTTATATGATGTGAGTAAAATATTATAACTACCAACAAGTTGACTTGATGAATGATATTGTATCGTATCCTGTTAGAGTTAAAGTGTCATTCAATCAGGCTCAATATGACTGCCCAAATGGACTTCCAAATATAACTTGCAAATATTATATTTTCTTTTGAAAGAGACAAACAAATTGTTGTTTGAAGGATCTCAAAACTAAAAATTATCAATGCATGTTATACTTTTGAAGTCTAAAGTCTCAATTTTATGTTCATAATATATTTATAATTGATGAATGAAATGATGTTGGATGCAACATCCATTATAATTAATTTGCTGCAAAGTTATAATTAGACTTGACAAAAAACTCGAATCTACAAGTATCCGTTCGAACCCACTCCGAGTTTAACTGGGCTTAACTAGATATTAGGATACTAATACCCTCCGAACCTGTCCCCATATCCTCGTTGATAACAAAAAATCGAATTTTTTTGGAAAAACGAAAAAAAATAAATTTTTTTCAGAAAAACAAAAATCGAGTTTTTTCGAAAATTTAAAAATAATTAGGAATATTAATTTTTATTTGTAAAATTTAATTTTTTTTAATGAAATTTAAAAAATATTTTAGAATATTTTATTTTTTTAAAGAAATTTAAAATATAATTAAGAATATTAAAAAAACTCGTGACCTTTAATTTTTTTTATGAAATTTAAAAAATAGTTAAGAATATTTAATTTTTTTATTGTGAAAATTAATTTTTTTATGAATATTAAAAAATATTTTAGAATATTTAAATTATTTTTTATGAAATTTAAAAAATAACTCATGATTTTTAATTATTTTTTTGGATGGATGAATATATCTTAATGGATGGATTGAATTTGATTTTTATCAAGAGAGTTTAGTGGATTGGTAATGGATTAATGGATTGGTTTGATGCATCCATTAACCATCCAATCCATATCCATCCAATCCATCCATTTTGCCACCCCTATAAAGAACTAAATCTTTTTTTTGTGTAATCAAGGATAAAATATAAGAGAGAACTAAGGGTTCTCCAACCTTTTTACACAAGGAATTGGTGATAACCGAACAAAAAAGAAATTACAAACCAAAATGGCCTATGACAAAAAACTTACCGGATCTTTGCAAAAGTCGTAAATACTACAATTTGGGTGAGTAATTTCCCCACAAAAAGACCACCTCCAAACCAACAATTTCATATTCCACACCATATTGTTAATGCTCCAACCCTCATTGCGGAAGCAAAAACCATTCCTAATCAACCAAATCACCCAAGAAGGGACAAGCCAAAAAACACACAATTTTCCCTCTTTTAACTTTTTTACACGACAAATTGAGTACCATCCCATAAAATATGGGAGACACTCATCCTCCTCCAAGAGCGAAAAACTCATCAAAGTAGCTATCTCCCTCCACACTTTCTTAATTACAAAACAATTAAAAAAAGTATGGTCCCTCTTTTCCAAGTGAATACCACAAAAGACGCAAAAAGTATTATCTAAAAGAAAATTAATACCTCAAGTTAACAAGAGATTCTTTAAAGGGAGTCGATTCACAAAAAGCCTCCAACCAAACGCTTTAATCTTGAACGACACTGATAACTTCCAAATAATACCCAAAGCCGCATCTGTTTACGGTGGTTTCCGGTAAACAACCGCTAGTCTTCCAAACTATAAAATATACTTTGGTTACTCGCAGGATCCACTAGATTGATCCTAGGACATAGTCAAAAAGTTATCTTTTATGATAACTTGGTTCGTATTTGTTGGTTTATTTGGCTTCGAAATATGTTTAAGAAATAAACAAATAAAATGTATAAACTAACAATCACCTTGTTATACACGTAAATATAACTTTGGCGAAAGGCAAAGTAAATATAAATTGCAAGAAACTTAAAGTGCATGAACGTAAATTGCAGAAAGTAAATTGCTTCGAAGTAAACTTTGAACGAAAGATAAAGGTGCAAGAATGTAAACGGCTGAAATATAACGAAAGATAGAAATACTGAAAAGATACTTGCATAAAGATGAATACAAATGTATTTAAAATGGTGTTGGTGTCATACGTACATTTCTCAGCGAACTCGTTCTCTTAACACTTGATACTTGAGTGATTTGTGAGTGATTTGTACAAAATGAACACACTGGATCCTGATATTAAGACCCTTATTTATACTAATTTCGACCCTAACGGTCATACACTAACGAAATGCCACGTTGCTCACATGCATACGCTTCGAATCCCTGGGGCGCCACCTATCCTTGTTCGGTTACACAGGATGTTTCGAAATTCAAATCCTCTCGCCTGAATTCTCTTTCGATACGTGACAACGTGATCTAAAATGAGAATGCCACGAAATACGCAAAGCTTCAGTACCCTTTGTATTTCGCAAAAATTGCTTAAGTCCCAAAGACAACTTTTTTCGAATCAGCTTCGATTTTCATCATCTTCACTTCAACTTAAACAACATTCTCGAACCATGGCCATCAGGAGCCATTTATTCTCGGCAATGGCCATCAAAAGCCATTCTTCCTCGAATTCTAATTCTTCAAAGAACTTTTCTTCAATCGAAATCTCCAGCTAACAGCATCACACCTATTTGGGGGGCCAAACGGAAGACGAAAAGAAGCGTAATGCTCATAACATGTCGACACTGAAAACCCCCCTCTCCAAGTCAAGAGACCAAAACACTGTGTCCTTTAAATCCATCATACCCACGAAGTGTTCCAAACACACTCGCAAATCCATAAAAAGAGCCGATAAATTTAACCCTTCCAACACAACCGTGGAAATGCCTAAATCACCCCACTTCCACACACCATCACACCCCCCCATTCCCGCCACGAAACCTTCTTCAAAGAAGAAGCCAAAAAAAATCCGGGTAAACATCTTTCAAAATAGAGTCATCTAGCCAAATTCCTTCCCAAAAAGGTGTATTAAAACCATTACCAACCTTAAAACCGCAATAAGAAACAATATGATCCGTTTTTCCCATAATGCTCAATCTTTAATATATCTCGCCACCAAAAAAAGAAGAAGTATTCCTAGAATCTCCTAAAAAAAAGAGTAGACAAATCGCCGTAACGAGCTTTCAAAATATCGTACCACAAAGCTTTTTAACCTTGAAGAATCCTTCACCTCCACTTATTAAGAAGAGCTAAATTAAAATCCACTATATTTTTAATGCAAAGACCTTCCTTTAAATAAGGTAACGTAACAACATCCCAACTAACCCAATGAATTTTCCTCGTCTCCTCCACTCCTCCCCATAAGAAATTATTTTGAAGACTTGTAAATTTTGTTCTAACAACACAAATCCAACTCCACAAATAAAGGATTCAAAATTAATCTCTTGCAAAGACTGAACCACACTTTAAATCATCTTAAGGGATAAAACACAAATTCTTAAGATTACAACCATGAGAATAAGCCGAAGAAAACACAGTAGCACACAACTTCTTATGAAAACTAGTTGAAAGCAATAATCTTTCTTGAGTATCATCATCTCCCTCTAATTTTCTCAAATTGGGCAAGGGGAACAAAAAATTAAAAAAAAAAAATTCAATATGAAAACAAATACTACTCCGGCCTGATCTATAAGCAAAAATGTTTTTTTTAGGTTAATTGAATAATGAATGTATCTAGTCTACATAAAAGACAAGATACATTCATTATTCAATGAATATAAAAAGAGAATATTTGCTTATAAATAAGGCCGGAGGGAATAGTAGATAACAAGATCCCAATAGCACATACCACATAAGTAGTTGTAACAACAAGTTGAGGTAACAAAGCTATAACTTTTTTGCATTTGATCAATTTCATGAACAAGTACACATATGTGTAATACAATGTCTGGGACATCTTCATCTTTTTTTTTAACGAAAATTCAACAAACTCAAAAGATACTTTAAATAATTAAAAAAAAAAAAAACTAGTAAAAGAACTGCAAGATAAAAACAACAATAATTATTAATTTTTATTAATTTATGTAAACTAAAAAATTAAAAACTAAAAATTTGTTTTTTAGCCAAATCAAATGATATCACTCTAAGAATATTTTATTGTTATTATTATTATAAAACTATTTTAATTATTTTCATGATGTATATCTCACTCTAAGATAAATTGTATTGAATTGAACTTCGATTGATATCAAGTGTAGTAACAAAATGGAGAACCTGTCGTTTTTTCTTCTGATAAGCTGAGAACCTGTCGTTGATGTCAGGGTTGTAACCACTGTTCCATTAAATAAGTGTACAACTCTAACCCACCTATACAGTGGAGATAGATACACATATGAGTTTATTGCACCACTTTTTTCATGTGGTTATAATTGATAATTATTTATAGAGGAAATGAAACACGTGACTGATGTTGAAATATTAATAATGAATCCATTTTTTAATTTAGTTCGGAGTAATTTAAAACCACCGATATTTATTTTGTTTCAAAGAATGAAAATTATCATAATGTGTATGATTATGTCATAAGATAATTTTATAATTTATATAATATAAAAAAATTATAATATTTAAAAGTAAACGTATCACTAAAAACTATAAAAACACATAAGATGATTTAAATCAACATATGAATATGAATTTAAATTTTTAACAAATTAAATAAAAAATTTTAAAACGCATATATATATATATATATATATATATATATATATATATATATATATATATATATATATATATATAAATTATTAAGCTATTCGTGATTTTTTATAAAGAAATTGAAATTTTTTAATTTGTAATTCAGTGTATTTTTATAAAATTATTATTCATTTAGTTTTTAATATTTTCGGTGAATGATAAATTTAATACTTTTATCACTTAATTTTAGAGAAAAAGGTTCATACATTGATAGTGTAAAATTATTTTACGTACTATCAACCAATCACAACCTTGTATCAGAATAAATCACACTTTAAATTAAAAATTCTTTTAATGACAAGGCACTTTGTTAGTTTTCTATTGGATGACAGTGTAAAATGATTTTACACTGTCAGTGTATATAAATTAAACTCTTAATTTTATCAAATTTATTTTTATAATAATTGTTTCACAAAGATAAACTTGTTATATATATATATATATATATATATATATATATATATATATATATATATATATATATATATATATATATATATATATATATATAATAAATTTTATGCTCTCTTTTTTTCTTTATCATGTGAGCATCTAAAACAAGATATGATAGATGATATTATATTTGTATCCTATTTTATATTATAGCATGTCTTAATTATATTTAAGTATCAAATATACCTTAATATGGACATTTTATAAAATAATATTTAGTTCTCTCATTTATATGGTTTTCTTTTTAATGATTGTGGAATATGAATTACATAATATAAGATGGAAGGAATAAATTATTTGCTAACACAAACATAATGGTACATGAGACAATCCAAATATTATGTAGGGTCAAACACACTAGTCATGCTAGCTTTTATTTGTTTATGAACTATAGCTTCATCACTCCTATACTCATAAATACACATATTCACCCTATTTTTTTTCTGCATAGCACTAGAGTGTGGACCTCATATGCTACTACCTATTAGCTTTGGCATTTTGGCACCATTGAGTGTGTTACATTCACATGCCTCATACTCTTAATTTGTCCAAACCATGCCTACTCAAAATGTATTTCAAAATGAGTACTCATGAGTTCAATTTTCTTACTTTACAGATACACTAACACTAGCTTTATATTGGCATGCTATGTGCAAACTTTTGAAGTGTAATTTCACTAGAATTTAATTTTTATAAAATAACCCTATATAGTATGAATTTTGGATTGAAAAGAGATGCATTGAAAGAAAGTATGGAGGGTATAAGGGAGACAGAATAAAGAAGATGATGTGCCCATGAGAGCACTCACCACAAGACTCATGTCACAAGTGGGTCCCAATTTTTGGTACTGTTGAGCGTGGTTTGGTGTTGGATATTCCTGTTGTTAAACCCTACACTATTTCACTGTGTCATGTGCTTCTCTCAAATGTTTGTTTTTGTTCTGGTTATTTCATTAAAATCTTTATACTCAATTTTAAGTTTTAATTTTGGTAAGACTCTCACATTGAAATATGACCACCTCAACTCAACATGTGTATATAAATTGGATACAATGATATCCAATGGGTGCGCTTCATTCTCAATAGTAAGTATTGGACAAACTTGACAAAACATTATAGAACAGTAAGAGACAGTTTTTTTGAGCTCTAAGCTCTAATGTATTTGATGATGAATACAATGAGTTATTTTTTTAATTGTACTTTATTTGATATGCATTAGATAAAATAATATAACTTTTATTATGATGTCTTTTGAGAGATATTTAAAGTAAAAAAAAAAAAATCACAAATAAGGTATTTCAGTATTTTTTTTAACTTGTAAAGGATAAAAATTCATGTTTTTGTCCAATCTCATATCATAAATTTTGTCATGTCTCATTATCACTTTCTACATCAAATAAAATACAAGAAAAATTGTCATGTCCAGTTCCTCGTTTTTAAACAAATCAAACACACACTACATCTTATAAATCGATTTTGTATATTGAATTATGTTAAATTAATATTTCTTAACATGGATAAGAGACATGTTTAAGATCTCATGAACCGATTGTTATCAAAGTCCCTATTGAATTGCTTACCCTTTATTTTTATGCTTTAGATGTTAAATTTTAAGTGTAAAAAAATATATTAATGATCTCTTTATCAAACAATATATAACTTGAACATGTGAATCAAACCACAATTGTCAGCGAATTTGAATATGTTGACAAACTAGGTTGTTAAGAAATTTTAATATGTTGACAAACTAGGTATATTTATCAATGTGGCATGTATAAAGCTCAAGAATTAAGATAAGATCAAGCATGAGTATGACAATAAAGATAATGGAACATACAATTTAGAGGGAAGAAAAAGATGTTAGATGGCATCATGCACCTGTTGGGATCAAGATGATTATGGTTGAAGCTTTATGCATATCTTAATATATACTTTAACAACACTAATGATACAAAGTTGTTATTGCTCATCATAGTATTGCTTTAATTTAGTGACCTCAAAACGGTGCTAACAAAAGTGACAAAATTTACGCATATTCGGTATTTGATATAAGGTTAAGCATCACCAATGAAAACATCATTGTATATTCATTCACACATGCTTCGAACTTAATTAATTAATTAATTAATTAATTGATAAATAAAAAACATACTCTTGAATTTCAAACTACTGCGCCAGTTTAGGTAAGACTATATGTTTAAGTTGTTTTTTCTTCGCTTAGAATTTTAATTTTTTTTAAAGCAAAATTATTTGTTACGTTGAATTCTATAAAACCATCACCAGTTACTTATTATGACTACACCTTGTGGTTGGTGCAAGAGACAAACAATTTTACCATGATAATTTGAGGAGAAAAAAGACTACGATGTAAAATAATTTTACACTGTCAACCAATGAGATGCGTGTATTTAATCAAGTCACATTTTTAATTTAGAAATACTAATATAACATGGTAAAATGTTATAATTCCATTAGATAATAGAATAAAACTAGTTTACACTGACAATACACTACCTTTAAAATACCTCAAAATTATTCAGAATCAACTCCTAATTCTCTAAAATTGATTATGAATCTTGTAGAAGTGGAACCAAATATACACAATGTTGATTAAATGTGTAAGACATGATGTTTTGAAATAATAAATGAACAGTTAAATATTCCAGTAAATAGAAGGCATAAATTCGATTCGATGTAATTGTCACATTCATCTAGAGGGAAATACCATCGTGAAAAGAAAATTCAATAATAAAAATGCAATCAATAGTACATAAAAGTCTAAGTCTTATCTGAATAATCCCACCATTTATAATCATTTTCTTATTACTACGTGTGAATTCCAATTCAAACTCTTGAATTTGGGATCCTCTCACTTCACTCATGTAAGTATTTGCGACTTGCGAGTCTCAACAATAAAAACGTGAAAACTTCACAAATACAAATACAAACTCTCGTGGTAAATAACATATTGTATAGTTTAACACAAATAATATACACATCTTATTTCTCAATCCACAAACGTCCATGTCCAAGAATCCAAAATGTGCATATAATTGTCCAAACTAAAGATAAATATCTCTTTTTATTGTGGTCAATACGACTAAAAGACCAGTTATGATTTTAAGAACCCCTATTAAAATTTCTTAAACCATTCTACAACAATCAATTACTAATAAGATCTCGCAAAATCTGAAATTAGAGAAAACTTTTTAATAATATCACACAAGTTTTAGAATAACGAAGTCAAAAAGTCTCAATAACTTACGTGATAAGACATGAGACATATTAACTTACTTTTTTTACCTATAAAATAATCCAAATGTAATAATAAATATAGTTAAACTTTTAATTATTTTGATATATATATATATATATATATATATATATATATATATATATATATATATATATATATATATATATATATATATATATATATATATATATATATATATATATATATATATATATATACTGTGATGTGTAGGGGTTCTGTTCGATTTGGAATGAGTAAGGGGGTTTCTGGTTCTCGCGAGGGAGATGCGTGTGTTTCTGTTAAAGATAATGTAGCGATTCGACCGGCTATTTCGGGTGACTCTGTTTGTGGAGAGATCTCGGATTCGGGCTTGAAGCAAGGTAATAAAAGGTTCTGGGCCAAGGAAAGAGAGGAGATTGCGTCGAAATTGTGGGATAGAGCTTCAACTTATGGTATGGAGGGAGGGGTTACGAAGGATGTTTTGGTGGAGGCGATCAAAAAACTTGAAAACAATGATAGGTTTGGTAATGGCAAGAAGGTTGGAACTAAAGGAGTTGATCAATGAATGTTCTGTCATATAATGTTAGAGGGTTGGGGAGTCTACTTAAGAGGAAACAGATTAATGTGCTGATCCGAAAAGAAGGCTTCGATCTTTGTCTTTTTCAAGAAACAAAATTAGTTCAGATTCAAGATAGAATGATTTATGAGCTTTGGGGTGGAACGGATGTGGATTGGTCTTTTAAGCCGGCAATGGGGAATTCAGGAGGTTTAATTATCTTGTGGAGGAGAGACAGATTTTCTTCTTTATTCAGTTTTAATGGAGAAGGCTTCTTAGGTTTATGTGGATACTGGAAAAATCAGTTGATTTACTTTGTAAATGTGTATTCCTCTTGTTTTTTGGTTAATAAAAGAAGATTGTGGAGAGAGTTGGAAGGTTGTAAGAAGAGATTTCCGGTGGGAGTATGGTTTTTGGGTGGTGATTTTAATGCCATTAGAGTTGAATCGGAACGGAAGAGTTTGAGTGGTTTGGTGAATAGGCGCGAGATGGAGGAATTTAATGCTTTCATTGAAAATATGGAAGTGGTGGATCCGGCACCTATTGGAAGGAATTTTACTTGGTTTAGCTTGGATGGGAAATGTATGAGTCGGTTGGATAGATTCCTTTGTTCGGATCTTTTAATTGAGACTTGGAAGGTGGGGGGTCAAGTGGTGGGTTCTAGAGATGTATCGGATCATTGCCCTATTTGGATTAAAGCCGGTTCGATGGATTGGGGTCCAAAACCTTTCAAATTTTTTAATTGTTGGACAAAACATGATGACTTTTTGGGTTTTGTGGAGGATAGATGGAGGACCTTTATGACTCGTGGAAAGGCGATTTATTCTTTCAAAGAAAAGCTTAAGTTGTTAAGGAGTGAGTTGCGTAAATGGAATAAAGAGGTCTTTGGTATCTTAAATCTTGAAGTGGAAAATGCGATAAATGACTTGAATGATCTTGATTTGGTAGCCTCGGGATCCACTTCTTTGGATTTGACGGATCTTGTGGCTAGAAGAAATTCTGCATCGTCTAGAGTGTGGGAATCGGTTCGCTTAAAGGAAAGTGTTCTTCGACAAAAGGCTAGATGTTCGTGGCTTGCGGAAGGAGATTCTAATTCTAAGTTCTTTCACAAAGCCATGAAGACGCGAGTTAGAAGGAATTCTATCTTGGGGTTGAACACTTCCAACGGTTGGATTGATAGTGTTGCTTTGATAAAAGAAGAGGTGTGGAGTCATTTCGGTAAGAGATTTGAGGAATCTATGCCTTTGCGGCCTTTTATGGATGGAGTTTCTTTTGCTTCTATTTCTCCTTCGGAAGCTATGAATCTTGAGTTACCTTTTACGGAAGATGAGATTAAAGAAGTTATTTGGAATTGTGATGGCGATAAAAGTCCGGGACCCGATGGTTTTTCAATGGGTTTTTATAAGGTTTGTTGGTCGTTCTTGAAAGATGAGATTTTTGGTTTTGTTAGTGAATTTCATTCTTTTTCCGTGCTACCTAAAGCGGTTACGGCTTCTTTCTTGGCTTTGATTCCTAAGGTTGATAATCCCGTCACCTTGGATGATTTTCGTCCCATTTGCCTAATTGGTAGTATGTATAGGATTTTGGCAAAATTGCTTGCTTCTAGAATGAAGGTGGTGATGAATAAGCTTGTTTCGCAATGTCAATCGGCTTTTATTTCTAATAGGAATATGTTGGATGGTGTGCTTGTGGTTAATGAGTTATTGGATTTTGCTAAGAGAAAAAAGAGAAGGTGCATGATGGTGAAGGTTGACTTTGAGAAGGCTTATGATTGTGTCTCGTGGGAGTTTCTAAGATATCTCTTAAGAAGGATGGGGTTTGGCGTAAAGTGGAGGAAGTGGATTGAAGCACTAGTTTTCAATAGTTCAATGTCGGTCCTTGTTAATGGTAGTCCAACTCGGGAGTTTTCGGTTACTAGAGGATTAAGACAAGGAGATCCTCTATCTCCTTTTCTCTTGTTGTTGGTGGCGGAGGGTTTGACGGCTATGGTAAAAGTGGCGTCCTCTTTAGGAGATTTTAAAGGGTTTAGCTTGGATGATCATCAACATTTTGAAATTCTTCAATTTGCCGATGATACAATTTTGATTGGCGAAGACTCGTGGAATAACCTTTGGACTTTTAAGGCTATTCTTAGAGGCTTCGAGCTTGTGTCTGGACTACGGGTCAACCTGAACAAAAGTCGGCTTTTTGGAGTTAATCTTGATCCGGATTTCATTCAAGCCGGGTCTTCCTTCTTAAATTGTGCGATTGGCTCATCTTCCTTTATTTTCCTTGGTATTCCGGTTGGTGTTAATCCTAGAAGATGTGAGGTGTGGAGACCGCTAATTTCAAAACTAAGAAGACGCATTGGAAGTTGGCAAAATAGACAACTTTCCATTGGCGGTAGGGTGGTGTTGTTGAATTCCATTTTGTCTAGTATTCCAATCTTCTTCTTTTCTTTCTACAAGGCACCAAAATCCATTATTTCGGAAATTATCGCGATTCAACGATCTTTTCTTTGGGGTGGAGAACAAGATAAGAAGAAGATTAATTGGATTAGTTGGGATAAAGTGTGTTTACAAAAAAAAAGGAGGGCTTGGTGTGAAGCATTGTGGGAAGTTCAATTTAGCGCTTCTTAGCAAGTGGAAGTGGCGCATTTTGAACAATGAGAATTTTTTATGGACTAACATTCTTTCTTGCAGGTATGGAGACATTCAAAGAACATTGATAAAGGATACCTTTATTCATCCGAGAAGTAAAGTTTCTCTTTGGTGGCGTGATCTAGTTTCTATTGGGCGAGAAAATTTGGTTACTACTTCAAATTGGTTTAATTCTTCTATCTCTTGCAAACTTGGAACCGGTCTTGTTTTTGAATTTTGGTTTGATGCTTGGATAGGAACAACGCCTCTTGGTATTTTGTTTCCGGAGTTGCTCTCGTTATCCGAAGTGCCCCATTCGAAGGTGGCGGAGATGGGAAGTTGGAATGGCGAAATTTGGAGTTGGAATTTTGGAATGTTTGGCGAGACCGAGGATGGGACAGCCGCGATGCAATTGAATCAATTAGTAATTCTTCTTGCTCCGGTTCAACCTTGTCGTTTGATAGACGACTCTTTTGTGTGGTGGCGAAATCCTTCCGGTTTCACGGTAAGTAACGCTTATGATACCATTTTGTTACTTGACTTACCGCACCCTCCGTTGGAGAACTCCCTTTCTTCTACTTTCTCTTGTTTATGGAAGACTAAGGTTCCTAGTAGAATTCATATTTTCGGTTGGAGATTGATTTGGAATAGACTCCCTACGAAAGCGGAGTTGGCGAAGCGGGGAATCTTAGTAGAAGCACATTTGTTGAAGTGTCCTTTATGTAATCGGGTTGATGAGGATTTAGATCATCTTTTTCTTCATTGTCATTTTGTTAGAACTTGGTGGACCGAATTATATAGTTGGCTTGGTATAGATGAGGTGCCGTTGATAGGAACAATTTTGGAGCGGCTTTCTTCTTTAGACTCAACTTGTAAGTCTTCTTTCCATATGGAAATAGGTTGGTTCTTTGGTTTGACGTTTTGTTGGGTTGTTTGGAAGTGTAGGAATGCAATCATTTTTGAGGAAATTTGTTTGGCATCCTTTGATGGGGTAGGATTATTCAAGTTCATCTCTTGGGAATGGTTTTTGATTTTTTTTAAAAAAGAAAAAGATAGTTGTTCTTGGCCGGATTGGTGTGTCGATCCGAGACCTTTTCTTAATTGACTTGTTGGCCCTTTGGATTATGGGAGGTTGTTCCCATGTGGGTTTGGTTTATTTTTCTTGTATTCTTGGGTTAAACACCCCTAGTGCTTTTTAATACATCCCTTTTGCTTATCAATATATATATATATATATATATATATATATATATATATATATATATATATATATATATATATATATATATATATATATATATATATATATATATATATATATATATATATATATATTATTACTCTTTATATTTTTTAAGATAATAAATTTATTTTTTAAAAAGATTGATTTTGGCCTTGAAAAAAAGGATAACGACGCCACATATTATCTTTTTACCTACTATTTTTATATAACTTTTATTTCTTTTATATAATCTATTTATTAATAAAATTTATTTTTAAATCAATATCATTTTCACTTAATTAGATTTTCATCTATTAGTGTGTATATGATTTTCAACTTGTGATAATTTAACAAATAGTTACTTTTTATAATTTTATTATATTTTTTTAATTTATGTGAAAAAGTCTTAAACCTAACCATTTTATAACACAGTAGAGTATATGAATTGGACTATGGTGGACAGTAGCATGAGAAAGTTAAACTTTGATTTGGAAAAAATCATCTCTAAATTTTGACATGAAGCCCATATCTATAACTTGACAAATTCATATTGTGTCATTGTGATTTTGATTTTTAAAAATACATTTTTAAACTTAAACTGCATGTCCTTAGCAGGACTGCATTTCATCGATAATAAAGTATATGAAGGCATAAAAAAGCTAAACTTTTGGAAAAAGGCAATGTAATTGATTTTTGACCCTGCTGTTAAAACAAATTACACTTACTTATCTATGGGAAATGTTTTACTTGTTAGAACCAATTATAAGGACAGAGAAGAGAATTGGGCTATAGGATCAACTTGTTACTTGTCATTTTTGTCTAGTTTGAGATCTTCATCTGTTTTTTTTTTTTTTTTAATTTAAAATATTAGGTAAAGTTATTTTTCTTGTATGCAACATGTCCAAATATATAGGTGAGTTGATTTGTATTGGTATACATAGGACATTGCATTCCTTGATTGGGATTATGCAGACATATTGGTATTAACCCTTTTAGAATATTTGTGGTCCATACTTCTGTATAAGACAAGATTCATACATAAAATCTCCATGGTGGAGCCAAGGAATGAAAGAATAAAGATAGAGCCAAATCCCAAAAATGTCACCAAAAGAAAAAAAGAAAGAAAATAAACTAAAGCACAAAAATATAGTCAGTATATATTTGCATAAAATAGAGGAAGCAATAAAAGGAAAAGAAAATGGATTGATTTTTAAATAGTGGTATAGGTAAAATGGTGGGAAATTGAGATGAGATGGCTTTCTTGGATCCTGTGAAAGACATTATATTTAAATGTCACTTTTACACACAAATAGGATAGCATTTAGCATATTTGCCCATCCTGGTTCTAATACTCTTTTTTACCATTGACCTATTCAAATAAATATTGTCTGGTTACAGGTTAGGATTGAAGTAGGGTGACTTGAGTTATTATACAGATACTAGTATAATTCATATTTACAACTGGTCCTTCTCAACTGGTTACTGTAGGTCAAAAGATTAATGTACCATGGTGAACAAATTTAATTTTTGCCCAGGTAAAATGCCATCCACAAATAGTCACTATCAATTTGTAGCCAAAGATAAAGGAAAAAACAAGGGAATGATGAAAAGTAGTGGCAAAAGAAAAGGTAGAAAGAATTCCAAGGAAATTAAAAGTATGAATGAAATAGGAATAGATCAGACAAAAGTATAATACGCATGTAAGAGATGGTAGAACTAGAGTTTTTCACATTCTCTCTTCCTATCCCTCTTTCTCTCTCTTTCATATCCACCACCAAAAAGAACCACTTATGCAAATTATCATGATGAAACTCCCTCTGCACCCAGCACTCCAAAAAAGTGATTACCTTCCTCATCAAAACCTTCTTACCCTTAAATTTACCTCATTGAACACCACCTTCTTCTCATTCACAATCCCCACCATTCCAAAACAATGAAACCTTTTCTTTTCTTTCTCATCACATTCTCTTTCTTTTTCCAAACACAGTTACCACTAGTTTCTTCTGCTACAACTCTTCCCTTTCAACTCATCACTCTCCTCTCAATTAAATCAGCCCTCATTGACCCTCTCAATCATCTCAATGACTGGAAAATCAACCCTTCTAATTCTTCCACTACTTTCTCAAACTCCAATAACTCCCAGGACCCAATTTGGTGTTTTTGGAGAGGCATCACTTGTCACCCAAAAACAGCACAAATCACTTCCCTAAACCTCTCTCACCTCAATCTTACAGGCACTATCTCACCTCAAATCCGCTACTTAACCACCTTAACCCACTTGAACATAAGTGGAAATGATTTCAATGGAACTTTTCCAACAGCAATTTTCCAACTCACTGAGCTTAGATCACTAGACATTAGCCACAACTCCTTCGACTCAACTTTCCCACCTGGAATATCAAAGTTAAGATTCTTAAGAATCTTCAATGCTTACAGCAACAACTTCACAGGCCCTCTTCCTGAAGAACTAATCAGGCTTCCATTTCTAGAACAACTTAACCTTGGTGGAAGCTATTTCAGTGGCAGAATCCCACCAAGCTATGGAACTTTCAAAAGACTCAAATTCTTGTTATTTCATGGTAATGCATTGGAAGGTTCACTACCACCTGAATTAGGCTTATTATCAGAGCTACAACACTTGGAAATTGGATACAACCCATTCTCAGGAACAATACCAGTGGAATTAACAATGTTGTCTAATCTCAAATACTTAGACATCTCATCCACAAACATCTCAGGTCAAGTGATTCCAGAACTAGGAAACTTAACCATGCTTGAAAATTTGTTTCTCTTTGCGAATCGGTTAAGCGGAGAAATCCCATCAACCATAGGCAAGTTGAAATCACTAAAAGATCTTGATTTATCCGTCAATGAACTCACAGGTTCAATTCCACCAGAAATAACAATGTTGAAGGAACTAACAAGGCTGAATCTTATGATTAACAAGCTAAGAGGTGAAATTCCACAAGGAATTGGCGAGCTTCCACAACTTAACAGGTTCTATGTTTTCAACAACTCACTCAATGGTACACTACCACCAAAGCTCGGTTCCAACGGGCTACTACAATTACTAGATGTCTCCACAAACTCACTCCAAGGTCCAATCCCTATCAACGTTTGCAAAGGAAACAATCTTGTTAAGTTCAATCTCTTTGATAACAAATTCACCAATAGTCTTCCACCATCACTCACTAGCTGCACCTCACTTGCTCGGGTTCGGATACAAAACAACAAACTCACAGGTTCAATTCCTCAAACACTTACAATGCTTCCTAATTTGACATACCTTGATTTGAGCAACAACAATTTCTACGGGGAAATTCCTACAGAATTAGGCAACCTTCAATACCTAAACATCACAGGAAACTCGTTTGAAAGCAATTTACCTAGCAACATTTGGAACGCAAGCAATCTACAGATTTTCTCAGCTTCTTATTCAAAAATCACCGGTCAAATTCCCGAATTCGTCGGATGCGAATCGATTTACAAGATTGAATTGCAAGGGAATTTATTCAACGGTAGCATTCCTTGGAATATCGGTCATTGCGAGAAACTGATTATGTTGAACCTAAGTAGAAACAATCTCACCGGAATCATACCTTGGGAAATCTCAACTCTTCCTTCAATCACCGACGTTGATCTCTCACAAAACTCACTCACCGGAACAATACCTTCAAGCTTCAACAACTGCTCCACTCTCCAGAATTTCAACGTCAGCTTCAACTCCCTCACCGGTCCAATTCCTTCCTCCAGCATCTTCCAAAGTCTCCATCCCTCTTCCTACTCCGGCAACAAAAACCTCTGCGGTGATCTCTTAGCCAAACCCTGTGCCTCTACCGGAGAAAACGAACTCGAGGTCCACCGCCAGGAACCGAAGAAAACCGCCGGCGCAATCATTTGGATAATCGCGGCGGCGTTCGGGATCGGAATCTTCGTTATCGTCGCCGGAACACGTTGCTTCCACGCGAATTATAACAGTGGTTTCAACGAGAGTAACGGCGAAATCGGACCGTGGAAGTTAACGGCGTTTCAGCGGTTAAACTTCACGGCGGAGGATGTACTCGAGTGCGTCTCAATGTCTGATAAGATATTAGGAATGGGGTCCACGGGAACGGTTTATAAAGCAGAAATGCCAGGTGGAGAAATCATAGCCGTCAAAAAGCTATGGGGAAAACAAAAGGAAAATAACAGTAATCTAATCCGACGGAGGAGAGGCGTTTTAGCTGAAGTGGACGTATTAGGAAACGTGAGACACAGGAATATTGTGAGATTGTTAGGGTGTTGCAGCAATCAGGAAATTACCATGTTGCTCTACGAGTACATGCCAAATGGTAACCTTGATGATTTGTTGCATGGTGAGAATAAAGGGGACAATATGGTAATTTCGGATTGGTTTACCAGGTACAAGATAGCATTAGGTGTGGCTCAGGGAATTTGTTATCTACACCATGATTGTGATCCTGTGATTGTGCATAGAGATCTTAAACCTAGTAACATTTTATTGGACGGTGAGATGGAAGCTAGAGTGGCTGATTTTGGTGTGGCTAAGTTGATTCAAGCTGATGAATCTATGTCTGTTATTGCTGGATCATATGGTTACATTGCTCCAGGTCAGCACCATTTTCTTGTTCTATACTTTTTATTTTTTATTATCATTATTTCATGTTCATTATGTGCATGGCCTTCTTAAGTTATTGAAGATTCAGTGTAAGTTAACTGTAATTGTAATTGTAGTTTAATCGTGACAAATTTTAGTTATGTGCAGTAGTCTGTCTTACTGACTTTTGAGTATTATAATTTATGACATTGTTTTAGTTTGAAGAATAGTGTGAAATGATATTACTATTAAGAGGGATGAGGCAATGGGGATTTTAAATTTGGGACCAATTTCGGTGCATGGGTTAGGTGTACTATTACGCATGGACCTTTATTTTTCACTTTCACAACTTGCTTTTTTGTCCATTGGCCCCATTAAGAATATTGTCAATTATCACAACTACTTTGAATCATTAGGATATTGACTTTGAATTTGGTTAATCCATTAAAGTGAAATAAGTGGAATGATTTTTAATGCTAGTGTATGTGTTTGTTTGGTCTTATTATAGTACTCAACTAATTATTAATGGTAGATGATGATGATAATAGTAAAGAATATTGTTTGATTTTTGTAGAGTATGCTTATACACTCCAAGTTGATGAGAAGAGTGACATTTACAGCTATGGAGTGGTGTTGATGGAAATTTTAAGTGGAAAACGTTCGGTGGATCAAGAGTTTGGTGATGGGAATAGTATTGTGGATTGGGTTAAGTCGAAAATAAAGACGAAAGATGGAGTTGAGGGTATATTGGACAAGAATGCAGGGCCAGGGTGTGGTTCAGTGAAAGAAGAAATGATACAAATGCTTAGAATTGCATTGCTTTGTACAAGCAGAAATCCAGCTGATAGGCCTTCAATGAGAGATGTTGTGTTGATGCTTCAAGCGGCTAAACCTAAGAGAAAATTGCTTGGTGGAGGGGGTGATGTTGCATTGATTCAAAAGCCAGTTACCAATGAAAGCTAGGTTCATTAATTAATATGTTTATAAGATTTAAAATGGGTTTTCTTTTTTTCTTTTTTGAAATTGTGTTATTGTGGGGGATTGGTATAGGAGACAAAGTGATTTTCTGTTTTTATTTTCAATGGAATGTCAAGTGTTATTTGTCCTAGTTTGTCATGACTCTTGTTTGTTACTATTGTTTATATATTAAGAAGTGTGTGGGGCAAAAAAACTAACTGCATTTGTGTATATTAAATTTGTCAAGTATGTGCATTTAGGTTCAGATTTTGGTAATTTCTAGTCTTTTATGCATACTTCTCCATGTTGATTTCATTTTGTGGTTTATATTTGTTCCATTATGGAACCATAGAATGTTTAATGAATGGTGAAATTAGATCTTGGTACGACACTACAAGTTTTTAGTACGGTGGAATAGAGACTGGTCTGCAAGGTTAACACTTCAACACTTAAGTCAATGAGAAAATAAAAAGTGATGTGGGGTGAGAATGAATTTGAATACCCGAAAAGAAGTGTTTTTCTCTTTATATAAGGAGAGTGATTAAAATTGTTCGTACAGGGTGAGGCGCGTTGGGCGGGTAACAGTTGGATTTAATCAGACGTTGGTAGATCTCTCTAGAGAACAGAATTGCTCCTTCTTGGATTAATGAGGGATCACCTACTCCACGCGCTTTTCCGCTTGGTGGTGTTCTTGGATTTTTCGCTTTGGACCTTGCAAATAATCTAGACCAATTTATCCCCAAGCCATTGTCCCTTCTTTGCAGGATAAGGGTTCATCGTGTACGAACCTAACCTGGTTGCTTGGCCAGAGCAGACAAAGATTCGTTATGAGACGTCGTTATCATTGAGAACAAGTGTTTTAAATGTCTTTTTTTGTAATAGGTAACATTTTGCAGGGAGTCTCTTATGTGTATTCCCATGCTAGTTAGTAATGATGCTTCCTCTACCTTAAGGTACTCGAGGGCTTTGAACAATCTTCGATGAAATTACGATCGTTGGTGGTTCTTCTTGCATTTCCCAACGTAGTGGATCGTACGACTCTCGTGGCTAAGGTACACATAAAGGGTTCCTAAAGTATAAGTTTTCTTCTTTTTTTCCATTTGTAAATTGCAAAAGCTTTTCTCCTTTTGTATCATTAACTTCGCTTTTTCTTGTGAGCTCTTTTACACTGTTTCCTGATTATGTTCATCTACGATATCTCGTTTGATGGTATCTGAGGCGTATAGGCAATCAAGCCGTTTCTTTTAATATAATGTTTATATATTTCTTCTTGCTTTTGCTTCCTTCTTTGTTAGAATATCTGGATAGTAGGTATCCGATATCTTTGATGTTTGAACTTTTTGTTATTGGAATGTTTAATCGCGGACTTGAACCTTTACTCTTGCGTGTGCATTGCATTGTTTCTCAATACTTTCCTTTTTTGTTAACATTGCTCTTCAGAAAGGAGATTCCACCTATTAGGCTCTATAAGGCAAAGGGGTATAACTCTTAAATGTGGTTGGATCAAGAGACATTGAATACCACCTTTACCTTCATCTATGAGGGTGTTATGAATCATGCTTTCATCGAGGTGGGAGCTTCGTCTGACTGGGGGTGCTTGCTACTAAATTATATAAGAGAGTGTGAAATAAGTGTGTTGAGTGTGTCATTCCTCTTAAAGAGTACATGTTTCCTTGATAGGTTTTCGTCTCCATTTCAACAACTTTGGGGTTGACGTTCTTAACCACTTGTTAATCCCCTTTCTAAACTACACCATGTGAGTTGGGCTTATGTTAAAGTCTTTTAATATTGACGTGAATATAAGAAGAGTGGGCCAACCTTTACGCCATTCTTCCACCTTTTAAAAGCTCATCGTAGCGCGAGTGCTTCATCAAAAGGTCAGGGCTTGATATCTCTTTTGTAGTGCACCAAGATGTTTGATGCTTATTTGGATAGTGTGGAGCATTTCAAGGATCGATTCTTCTTGATCACTCCCCTTAATGAATAATCTCATGCTAAAGTTTTCTCAATAAACCTTGTGTCGCCTTACCAATGCTCTAACATATTTTTCAAGTTCTTGCGGTAAAGCCACTTATCATATTCAAGGATTTATGTTTATAGGGTTGATAATTTTCCCAATAATATGTTTTGTTGAAGATGAAATTGGTTTCCTTCTTCGAGGCTCTAGGTTACGCCAAGGGTGTTATCCCTCTTGATGCAACGTTGAAGAAGCAATTAAAGTGGTTAATAGAAATGCGTCTGTTGGTGGAAGTTGGCTCGAAAGAGGCTATGAATGTCATTTTTGGTGAGCAAATTGGGGAGTCTTCTCTTTTATGAATATTCTTTGATGATTTCCTCTATAACCTATATATTCTTTTCCTGAAAATAAGATGCAAAATGAGAAAACAATGTAGCAAATGAGGAGGAATCCCCATGTTATCCATCTCCTAGTCGGTGCTACAAATATTATGACCACTAGAAGGGTTACAATGAAGGAAGTCCCTACTATTTTGGTTACCCGACACATGTTTACTTGGCATATATAGAAGCTCATATTTCATCTAATCGAGTTACGGTGGAGGATGCTCCGTGTTCATCACGACCCGATAATAGAGGAAATTCTCACCTTAGTTTTGAGTTTGACGAGCCATAAATGGAGATATTTCTCACTAAGCGTCCCTGACTTGTAGCACGGGATTCAAGGAGACTAGGCTACGCGAGGAAATCTGCGTCAGTTTTGACCGAGTTGCCTCCTAAGCTACTGGCCAACCCTGGTCCACAGACGGTTAAGGAGTTTCGGTCTTCTATCTCTGAAGAAGATTATTCTTATTTTTTAAACAAATCTGAAGAAGATCGTTAAGAGGAGTTATCAAAATTTTCTTATTATACGTGTTGGGCATCTATCGTTTTGGCCTTTGGTGATATCAGTTGTGGATTATTCTTATTTCCATACCTTCAAAGGGAGAAAAACGTGCTTAAAAATATGTTAGTTCCCTGTCCATCGAGCAACATTAATATTAGGGCATATGGGTTGTTAGGATTTTATCTCTCTCACTCTCTCTATATCTCTCTATCTCTTTAGAAAATATTCTTATTCACTTCTGGTTTACTTAGTCAAAATCTTATGAATAACTCTTGGGGACAGGATTAAGCCAACATTTAGTCAAACATGAATAACTCTCAGGTGCAATCTTTCTAAGCCTATGCTTTTACTTTCAGTACTTTATTTCTGCTGCAAATTACTCACATAAAATTACTAATACGATCTTAATCGAGAAAGGTATAAAATTAATCACGAATTTTAAATGCCACAATTCACCACTCCCTCTTTTGCTTGAAGTCATTGTTCAACAGATTCTCTTGCTACCAAGGTTGTGGAGCTTCAATCTTCTTTGGAGGTTGAGAAGAATATTCTTGAGGAAGATATCATGGCTAATGTGACGATGAACTCTAGCACGAGCAAGGTTATGAAAGCTCTTTAGCATGAGAAGGAATCTCTAGAGAAGAAACAGAAGGTTTACGAGGGAAGATTGGACGACCTGAGGAAAAAGGTTAGCGAACCAATCGATCAAGCCCTAAAAAAGGAGTATGGTGCCTTAGGTCAGGAGGTCGACAAGCCGGAGGAGCTCCGTCCAGGTGTTCGAATTCTCCAGTCTCAACTCGACCCGCATAAGGTGGTCCGGGATGGAGCCTAGAGTGATGACGGTAGTTCCAAGCCTTAGAGCGATGACACGTGATTTTATCTTTATCACTTGTATTTGGAGTTATGCCCTCACATTTATGTGTAACTTGTATAAACATATTTATTTATCTACTTACCTTTTCTTTGTCTGATTCTTTCTTTATGCTTGATATAGTCTGTTTATTCTTCCTGGTCTATTTGTTATACTAGTTGAGTCATTTTAGGCCATGTTCTTATCTTTTGGTAAACTTATGAATCTTGCCCTTGCTATGATAGGGTTTATTTTAGTTGTTTCTTGAAATGGGAACTTTCCCTAATTCGTAGTACTTTATGTGGTCTTTCTGAGGATAGACCCAACGAGACCTTTGTAACTCATTGTTATTCGTCATTTTGGTGGGAATTGGATTAAACTTCAAGCTTTTCTATTTCTCGTCCTGGTTAAGGGAAACTGGCGTAACTACTAAAATTCTTCATTACCCATCTCAGTCGAAGGGAGTTGGTGTGACTTTTATGCTTGTTGTTAATCGTCCCGATCGAGGGGAGATGGTGTAAGTCTTTAGCGTCACTAGGAGACACTCCTCTCCAAAGGAGTAATTCCCGCCCCTACCCCCAGGTTTTTATCGTGGTTCAGATTAGACATCTTATAGGCTCCACTACATATGCTCTTCGAGTGTCTAGTTCCTAAGACAAGGTATGTCAGCTGCACAAAAGCGGGCTCCACCTGATATGGTCCTATTTTAAAAGTACAATATATGCCATATTATGGAGGATTATAATATTATTTGTGTGTACATAATTTATTTAGGTAGAAGATATATTTATTCAATGTTTTAGGAGCCTTGAGAGATAGTTATCTTATGCGTTAGAAGTATTTTCTCTCATGCCTTCGAAGATCGGTACTAGGGAATTCGTCTTTGGTTATTCAATAGTTGGTTTGCTTTTGAGGCAATATGCATTTGTGGTCTTTACTCCTCGGTAAGTCTCTTTTTACTCTGAGCTATGGGATTCAGATCCTTCAGATTTTTTAATTCAATTGTATTTCCCTAAGCAAGTATGTTTCCTTTAGTAGAAGGTCGACGAATCTTTTGGATGCTTGGAGTTTTCTTGCATTCACCCTTATCTTGATATGTCATATGGAAATATACTATCATGTCTACCTTGAGTTGTGTCTGGATCAATCTTGCTTATAGTTCGAGTATCCTAGCGTGATGTGGCCTGTCATGGCGATAGGGGTAAATCCATATTCGCTTAGGAGGTTTGTGGATTACATCGCATAGTGTCGATTCACAAAATATTTCAATTTATCTTTATGATGGGGCGAGATCTGGAGGAGGAAGATCGTTGTCGCTGCAATGACTCCTTCACAGTTTCCTATTGTTAAAGTTATTAGAATTTGTTGTTGGATCGGGAGGTTTGGAAGAGAAGTTCCCTAACACGAAGTAAGGATAAATTTCTTCTTCTTATTGTGCGCCTCTATTGAGATATGGCTTTGAATCAAATGAGATTTGATCGTGAAATTTTGCGAGAATTGGAAGTCAATTCCCACAGACGGCGCCATTATTTCGTAGAGGAACTAGAATTTTGCATGATTGATGATGATGGAATCCAAAATACGACGGTGCTGATCTTTGATATGGTGGTGCATGGGTGAACGTGCAAGGATAGCACTTTAACACCAAGTCAGTTACAAAGTCTAAGATGAATTAATTGAAATTATGAGAGATAAAAAGTGTACCTTACGTCTTGCGGATATAGATTATTAATTATATATGTTGGACAATTTTGATTGAGGTTTGAGTAGTTGAGCTAGACACTTGAATTTCACACACTTTAGACTTTTGGCCGATCCATAAGAAGTCTTATATAAACTTTTTTGTGAAGGTCTGAGGGATTTTAAAGGGTGTAAGAGACTTTGAAAAGTGTTGTAAACTAAATTTTAAACTAGGGTCTTGCTAACCCGTGCCCTCAGGACAATGGTTAAGCATTCCAAAAAAAGAAAATATTTTATAGAAAATGTAATATTTCAATTTTTGAGACATTAAATACGCAGATTACCAAGATAAATTTACTATTTTTAAAGTCTTAATCATTGCCCTGAGATCACTGGTTAGCATTTTCCTTTAAACTATTATCCTAGTTTTATAGAAAATAAATAACGCGACAAAAAAAATTGTTTAAAAAAAAATCCTTTTTCCATAAGACATTCTTTGTCTTGAACCCAAGAGTTGCAAGTAATATACTCTTGGCAGTGATTGTTTAGCACATCAATAGATTCTGACTATTCAAAGCTTGACTCAAGTGTAATTAATCTCTAGATCTAATATTTCACATAGTCATCAGAAAAATAATAAACTTGCTCAACAACATACTAATATGCCTCCATTCATACTTTCCCAATCTCCATTGCCTCAGCAACCATATCCTGTCAAAATAGACAAAAATATCAATTCTGTAATTTCTCAAATGTTACATTTACTAGAACTTTCTCAATCTCCTCACCCTCTTATAATCGTCAAGATCAATTAAACGTCTCCACAAAAGTTAACCTCGTCGATACTACAAGCTTAGTCCATAGTCTATTTAAAATACATTGCAAGTACTATGTTATGGCCTATTTCAAACACACTCGAGACAACTCGTTAAAAGATATTGTCGGAGTGAGGTTGAAGTTGACTTTGGTGTTTAGGGACTTTCATTAACATCACATTAAATTTTCTATCCAACACAAATCAACTCACTCCATAATCACAAAAAATTAACACCAACAAATGAATATAGAGGAATTAAACTTCAGATTGAACTAAGAATGTGTGAGAAATTAGGTTTAATAAGACCCAAAATGAAAAATAAATTCAGAGAATAGAGTCACACAAAAAAAAAGGTTATTTTCTGGATTGCATTTTGTTGTACTCACCTTCTCAAATTAATTTTTCAAAGAAACAAATAGGATGTAGTTATTTACATCAATGTAACATGGATCACGATATGATATACTAAAAAAAGTGTAGCTTTCTATAAAACATCGGCATGACATCAACATTGATATGTCGACACCGATAATAATTTAAAAGAAATAAATAAATTGAACGTAACGGAGTCCGACACTGATACATATTGTTTTCAGAGGTGTCGGTGTTACTTAGGTAACTTTAACAATATGATGGGGAGCTGAGAACTTCTTTTAGGAAGGTGCAGAGCTATGAAGCCCAGACACGGATACGGAACACGACACGGATACGAGGACACCGCTAATATAGAAAACATAGGACACGAACACGGTTATATATATTTTATATATTAATATAATACTGCAATGTATGAGCACGATTTATAAAGATGATTTATAAAGAGTTTAAAACAAGAAGCAAATTTTTTTTTTTTTACGGGAAAAGATTAATTCATTTCATTAATAATAATATTCTGAATACATGCTGGAATATCAAAGAAATTATGAAAACTAGCAAGAGATGGAGCCACCCGTGCAAGAGCATGAGCAACCTCATTAGCTTGTCTTCGGACGAACTTAACATGAGAGTTCCTAAAGAAAAGAGCCATCAACCGGTTACATTCTCCAATAATAGCTCCAAGATCCGAGTCATCTGGTCTCGGAATGGTCACGCTATCCACCACTCGCTTGGCATCTAATTCAAAATCCATATTGTCGTATCCCAAACCATGGATCCAATTTAAAGCTTTCAAAAGACCTAAGGCTTCTCCAATAACAACATCGGTACAAGGCGTAAACCATTCTGTCCGGGCTACAATGAATTTACCCGTATCATCTCTAATGCAAGCACCCAAACCCACCTTATTTTGTGAAAAAGCCGCATACCTTCTAAATGGCGTGTCGGCGGTTCATTGGTGCAGAGTACAAATTTAATGAGATCAGTATAACTTAAACTTATGTTGCACGCAAACTTTTGATTAGGCTTCCTTGAAAATTGAGTAACTAACATCTGAAAATTAAAAGGGAAAATGATTAAGAATGTTATACTTAGTCATGCTTAATAATGTTTGAATATTTCCTTGCCACAAACTAAGCAACAACATTAACACTTTAAAAAAAAAATGGTCATACACAGACAGGGACATAATATAAAACTTAAATAATAATTTCAGATGCAAGGCCTATTTTCAGAACCTTCATTGCTTTGTTCTTCAACCAATTTGACACACTCAGAGTGGAATTGTGCGGGTCTTCACCATACAGTGACTTTTTAATTTGTTAACATATTCAGCAATATTGTCTCTCCAAACTCATGTTGGTGTTTAGCACACCTCTTTTATTACTATCTCTTATGCATTGAATAAATAATATATCTAGATAGTATATTATTCAGATATATTATTTATCCAATATATCAAAAAAAAATTCTTTTTATAAATAAAATTAGTATTCGCTATGAAAACAAAAAATCTAATAGTTTCTAATTTATCTGAGCAAAAATTCCGGTCAATATCTTCACGCTAATTGTAACCTTAATTATTAGTCTAGTTTTTATTTTCTTTTAATCACTTTCTACTTCTCCTTTGACGCTTCCCTTTTAAATGGTAGTGTTCCAAACTTCATTTTTATTAATTGATTAAGCCATAAATGTTTAAAGAATGTAATTGATATACATTTAAAATGTATTTTATACAATCTCTTAACCATAGATGAATGTTTAAATCTGTTTGACTTTGTTTCAATCATTTGTAAAATAATACATACAAATAATTGTGATGAATTGATAGTATAAATTTTTTTAAAGTGATAATGCATAATAATTAATTATTGTTTAAAATAAATAAAATTGTTCCGTACATAAATGAGAAATGGATGTAGTTAAATAATTGATGACCTGAACGGTGGTGTTGATCTCCTTCGCAACGGTATTGGGATGCACCTGCATGGTTAGCATTACAACTCTCAATTCTCTTTACGATTCAAGATGAGTGTGGTGAAAATGGAGATCAGAGAATGTACCTTGCTCTTTACGTGTGAACTGATCTTATACCTTGGGTCAAGTGAAATAATTTTGAGATGAATTGGACCTTATCCATTTGGGTATTTGGCTGACCCAAAACTGTTGCTCCCAAAGGCTTTGTCAGGCACCGAAGAAGTCAGAGGAAGCCTTAGGTGTTGTTGGTCGGCCTCCAAGATGTTATTCATTGTAAGATATAACTGAAACGCCTAGAATCAGTTGAGAAAATAGTGGAGAACAAACACATTAAATGCAGTTCCATCAATGAAACATTTCATAGCTTTCTTCTAACACGTGTCGTGGAGTGACTGGCTGGAACATGGCGCAATTTACAATGCACTCGAGTTGGCGTGTATCCATGAGGAAAATCTAGTCGTTGATCTTGTGAATTTTGTCTCTAATTGGTCTAAATCCTTCAGATGCGGTTGCCTATAAATAGGGGAAATTGAGTGTTTGTAAGTTTTTGCAACCAATGGCTTTCAAACTTACTGTCACTTTTCCATAAAACATCTTTGTTTCTTCTTCCTTTAGAATATTAATAGAAGTGATCTTCATTATCTTGCTCAAAATCTTTACATTTTGTCCTCTTTTCCTGCTTCATCAATCTCACATAACCAGATACTATCCTAAACTTAAGCCTTTTTATCTCCAGCATTTCATGTTCTCTAGTTAGGATGAATGATAGTATGGTTGACCTAGTGAGCAATTCTGAAGGCGAAACTTTGTCAGCTTCTATAATGGGGACATCCCCTAATTCTCATCTCTCTCCTCTTGTTTGCAACCACCTAGAACAAAAAAAATCATACATTTATCTGACGATTCTGACTTAAAAAAGGTATCTAGAAATTCTTTGGAGGAAGATACTTCCTTATCCGGCTCATTAGAAGCGCTTCTATCAAATGTTGGTAGAGAAGTTAATAGCGTCGAGGTCCTTATGTCCCGTCCCATCTTAATTGGGGAGGAGATACATGCCAACTAATATAGGAGAGAACACTAAGGATTTTATTCAACTTTTCCTAAAGACCGGTAATTGTGAGCCTATCAATGTTGAATTGAAGGCATAATTTGATCTCCGAGGTCGGCTAGACGTAGTGGAGTACGGTTAGGTGGATGCAAAAGCCGAAGGCGCTCCATCGGTTCTCAACATGAAGGTTGCTATATATGTTGTTCGCATCGTGGTTAGTGGTCCTCTAGAATGATCAACTCTTCTAGTGGGGTCGAAAAAGAGGATATGTATCTCATTTGATGATTGTGTAATCCCGCTCTATGAGTGTCTATTCACAAGAATAGGAATGTGGTTGCTTTTTCTAACTTTGAGGTAGTTGTCTTGAAGCACTTAAAGATGTTCCATCCCAGCTTCATATTGGGTCATGGGTGTTCAAGAGGGTATTACACCTATGTGTCGAGTATAAATCTCATAAACCCTCCCTTGGGTTGTTCTTTGATATGTTCCATCCGTGATCAAGGGGCCCATTAGCTTTCAGCATGTCGATCCTCGTTCGACAGCTTCACCCAAAACTTGGGTGATTTTGTAGGGCTTTCTTACTGATGAGACCGCATATCTTAGTGGCGTGTCTCACTTGGTGTTACTTTCTTGATGAATCTTATAGCTTCTGCAAGAGTTCATTCTCAAAGTACTAGTCCAAAATTCACTTTAATCGAGATGTCTATTCCTACCGTACCCTGCAAGGTTCCCTATCTCCATACGAGGTGGAGATGAAGGAGAATATGCACTATTGGTTTAAGGGGCTTGACTATAAGGAAGGTTTCAGAGTCGATAAGGTGTGCCATACCAAAGTGAGGAAAAGGTGTAACAACTGGAATTTAATTATTTATTTAATTAAATTGTATAAGGAAATTATTTGTTGGAATTAGTCGAAGTTAGAATTATTGGCATTATTATAAGAGGCGTAATTGGAATTATGCGTTGTGTTGGGCGGATAAATTAATGATTGAGAAATTAGTCGGTTTAATCGGAGAATAATATTAGAGATAATATTACTATAATGGACTATTATTAATTTAAGTTGATTTAAGCCGTAGAGAATGATATTGAATATGTTGAGTTGGTGGTTCGGACGATTTATTTTATAGTCGGTAGTTAGTCAGTTTGGTGGAGAGAAATAATAATAGAATTAATATTATAGATTATGAGAGTGTTTTATTTAAGTGAGCTTAGACGTTGCGTTGGTGATAGTAATCATGGGGGTGTTAATTAGTAAGCCCAAATGAAGATTATAATTATAATAATAATTATAATAAAATAAAGGAAATAAGAAGAGAAGTTAGGTCTCAATAGACGTGGAGAAAGAAGAAAAGTTGGAGAAGTTAGCTTCCAACTTTTCTCTGAAAATCTTTTCTAACAACGTGCAGAGACGCACCAAAAACCTGTTCGGAAGAGTAAAGAAATCTCATATCCAAGGTAAGGGTGGGGTTTTAGCTCTATAAACGAGATTATGATGAATGATATGTGGGGGTTATGGTGGTATGATTGCCTCTATTTTGTGTGTTGTGAATGTATTGTTGAATGTTGAAATTGATTGACGTCTATGAATAAGGTTATAAAAGTTCAATATGGTTGTGGGAAATTAACCTAGGGTTTATAATTATTATTATAGAGGAATTAATTGTAGAAAATTGCTAGATGTTGGTGGAGTATAACTATAATATTGCTATGTTCCTGTGATGGTTAAAATTGAATTGTACTGGAATCGAAGGAAGAAAATTGAGTTTTAATTTTGTTGGAAGATGCTGTCAGCGCAGGTAAGCGCCAAGGTTTGGACGCGGCACGAACTAAAGGTTTCTGTGGTGTTCGCGGCGCAAAGAGAGATTCGCGGCGCGTGCTATACGAGTTTTAGAAATATGTTTTGATTTCTGGCTGTTGATGTTTTATGTTGGTTGTTGGGATCAAGCCTCAGTAGGATTAACTTGAGAAGAATTATAATTATTATTAGTGAAGAAATTGGTTTAAATTAATTAGAATATTATACCGTTGGAATTGATTAATTTAATTAGTAGAAATTATAGTGATGATTCTTAGTGATGAGATGTGTAGTTAATGGATTTTGTATAAAGATGGAATTGGTGTGAAGAAGAAATAGCAGTAGTAATAACGTTGATATATGTAGCAGGCTGAATTAGTAGCATAATTAGATTTAATAATAGAATTAACGAATAGTAGAATTGAAGAATTAGTACCTAGATGTTTATGGGCTGTTTTGTAATGATTAAGTTGATGCAATTGATGCATGTTTAAGTTGTTGTTTTCGTTGTTGCTGTTCTGGTTGTTGTTGTTGATACGTTGATTAAGTTGCAGGTCTTATGACCAATGTTGTTTAAGTTATTGATGATGCGTTGATTAAGTTGCAGGTCTTATGACCAAGGTTGATTAAGTTGTTTGCGGTTGTTGCATTGTTGTGTTGTGACGTTGTGGTTGTTGTTGCATGCATACATTTGCATTGTTTAAGTTGGCCTTGATGGCACCACGTTGAAAAGTTGAAGGCTTATGCTTTGGCCTTAATGGCACCACGTTGAAGGCTTACGCCTTGTTGAAATGCCTCGATAACTTGGCATATGTTTAAGTTGGGAGTTTTACTCCAAATGGTACCACATGCATTTGCACAGTTGAGTCGCATTTGAAGTTGTTGTTGTTATTACGTTGTTGTTGTTATTACGTTGTTGTTGTTGTTGTTATAAGTTGTTGTTGTTATACTTGTTGCTGATAATTGTTATTATACTTGTTGTTGGTAAATAATTATTATAACCGTTGTTGCTATTTGTTATTATAACTGTTGTTTGAATAAGTATGAAGTGGTGAAATTGTATGATCTAATCTTAATATATTATTTATCATACGCTTGTTTATATTGTTGGATATCTCACCCCTTCTGAATGATGTTTCCCTACCATGGGAAATGGACAGGTACTCAAGATAGCGGTGGAAGTTTGAAGTGATTTTATGAAGTCTTTAGTTACTGTTAATTCGAGTTGGGTCTTGCTCTGATACGTAGCACTCGGGGGGATGAACGATTGTCTTTTAATTGTTGTTATAACTATAAGTTGTTAACTTTTAAGTGGAATTTATGAAGTAATATGATGTTGGTGAAGTTGTTTTAGTTTAATAAAAATATTATGCGAAGTGAAGTTGAATAATTGATATTATTATTATTATTAATAAAAGTTGTTTTATTTTTTTAAAAGAGTAAACAGGTTTTATCGGTTCATCCGAGTTATGTGCTATGTATCTATGATATATGTGATTAAGTTGTTTGTTGTTTTACGTTGAATGCGACATCCCAATTGTATGTTGAATTTCCGCACTCTGATTTTATTAAATATTCGTTGGATAGATTTGGGGTGTTACAAAAGGCGAATTAGAACTTATGACATTGCGAGTCCAGGTAGCCTGAAGGAGAGGAAAATAATATTTGGTGAGAGCATATCTTTAATGATTTTTTTATTATATTTTATATGTGTGGTTGGTTTTTGCATATAACATGGAAAATATGAAGAAACTGGAAATTTTCTATGACCTTGTCAAAGCTCAAGGCATTCAGGCTGAGATGCCTCATTCGGCGACTACTTCTCTTTCTTTAGCCCCTACTTTTATCTCGACTACTGAGGCTTCTGCTTTTACACCTGAGGTAGATGAACTTGTGGACACTACTACAAATAACACTTTTTATGATGAAGCTTTCACCTTGAGCATGCTAAAAATCTAGAGTATAGGTCCTAAGAGTGCCATGTTTGATTTGTTTTAAGAAAATAAATAACTTTTTCCCTCAATTTTCTCAAAAACTAAGGTAACATAGTTATAATTGAGCGCCATGTTTTATCCATAAAAAAAATAAACCTATTCTCTCAGTTTTTTAGAAAACCGAGGGAATATAGCTATAAGGGATCTCGCTTCGAATACATATTACTGCATTTAAAGTTTTTTCAACGATTTCTCACTTGGCATCTTTTTCAGATTCCATGTTTTTCTTTGTTAATTAGTAATTTCCAAAATCTTTGTTATATCAATAAATAAGAATAGGAAATAATAGAAAAGGAAATATTTCATTGATAACTAAAAAAAAAGGACAAAAAATAACTATTCCACATATTCAAACTTTTGACTCCACTCTACTTTAACATTATCCCTATTAACTACCTCTAATTGAGAGAGAAATTTAGAAAGAACTCTTCTATATGGTAATGAAAAGTCATTTCCTCCCGGGAGATGCTTATCGTTTCCTTTAAGAAGTTAAAAATGATAAGAGGAAGAGTAACTTTGACTTTGCTGGTAAGGAAGTACAAGAGATGTTTCTCATCACAAGTAACCATTTCTAGTTGTTTCTCTCTTGGACAAAGATTTGACACTAGAAGTTGATACCAAACTTTTATAATTGGGAGTAGAGTAGCAGGACTGGTGACTTATCTTTGTTGGCATAAATTAGGTGAAGGCAGATTGAGTAGACATTGTTAAATCTATAATATTAAACACAACTATCTATCTCTTTATAGTTTATTGTCTTAACAATAAGTGATGGAGTAATGGTGATATGAGAGCCATAGACATAGGAATGGATTGAATCAGAGCATCATGACCAGTTGGCACAACGAAGGCATTTAATCATAACTCTGTAACAAGATTAGTGTATATGGGGCCATGAAGAATGCCAAAGTAACCATTCAACTTTTGTTTGGAAATAGTTTTCCTTAGATCAAAACCTTTATTTTTCAAATCATCAAAATCAACAAATTTTTCATTGATAACGAACAAAAGATGTTCATCCATTTTTGAATAAAAGAAAATACTTTAAAACTAGGTTTGAAGATACAAAGAGTTGGAAGTGAGACATTGAAAATAGGAATATTGTTTAAATAGCCAAAAGCCTCCTTAAAAATCCAAAAGATACGATACATTTTGAATATGGATGATCATTGTTATTCTAGTGATAGGATTCTAATGCGCACCACATTTTACAAATAAAACCACATCTTACCTCAAATTTTCTTATAACCGAGGGAAAAACAATTCAGGAACCTTTTTTTATTATATTTTTATTTGTAAACTAAATGATCTATCATGTCAGTTTTTGTAATAACCGAGGGATAAAATAATCAGATTTTTTTTTGAATTAAGGAAGATATATTAACTCAAAAACAGTTATATACAAAGGTGATCAAAATGATCCAACCCCAAAAACTAACAAACCTATAACATCAAAGAAGCTATGTGATGTCTAATCCTTTTAGATTGCCAACCTCTATAAAATATACAATCTATAATGCTATTAATGGTGTTTCTAGATGTATCCTTTCCAAAAACAATATCATTCCTATGCTACCAGACACCATAAATTATCTCAGCAAAAGCCAATTTCAACACCCTAGCTCTCCAACCTTTCTTCCTTGATGACTTTAAAACCCAGTAAAGCTCTTCATCCCAACCTTTCGGTTGATGAATAACATCCATCCACTGCAAAACTCCTTTCCAAATATCACTGGCTATCCTGCAGTTAAAGAATAAATGCTCAGCAATTTCAATCTCCAAATTGCAAATAATACAGATGTCTTCATTTATGATATGGAATCTCTTCAATCTCTCCTTAGTAGGAAGATTCCCATGGCATGTCATCCATGTCGTATGCAATGCCTTAGGTCTAGCTTCATTATTCCTAAATAAATGTCTCCACCTCACTCTATCATCACCTTTGGTTATAGCTGCATACATAGTAGTCATTTTGAATCTGCCAGCATTCACCATATTCTCCCAAACTTTAGGAAATTGAAGAACAATCTCTCTAAGCTCCATGATTCATTTCAAAATCCAGGAGCCCGTTTTACTTGCTACTACATCCATGATGTCTTGGCCTTCAATAATTCCCACAAACCGGGACAAAATAACTTATTCAATTGTACCTGCAAATCAACTTATTCGACATAGTTTCAACAAAACAAGACCATCATTAATATATATAAATACATACGAACTACTCCGACAATTTTAAACTAATTTTGGACATCTAATTATACCGCTTAATTTGGCTAATTCGGCTATTCAGCACTGTTTCCATTAACTGTTATCACCGCTACTTACTTACACAGCTTCTGATAATTAACTTATCGACATAATGTTTCGGCTATAACAACTAGATTACTGCTAGCTAATTATTCCATTTTGCTAACATATCAATTCCTGCTACATTCTGCAATTAAACTGATTTTCTGTCGTATATTCCAAACTATCATACCAGCTAAATTATATACTTCTGCTATTTTAGTAAAGCCTAATGCCAATTTAATTTCCTGTTACCAACATATTACTTCTGCAACTCATGCTAAGGTATGAAAAGAAATCATTATCACAGAAATCACAACTTCTATTTACCACCAACAATCGACAGACAAACAGAAATCAACAGAACCAACAACTTCTCATAGAATCAAAACATTACAAAATCAACAAAAACTCATGGCATCAAATCATACAACCTAACCCCACATACGATTTTTCATATACCCGGTTATAGAGATTGAACCCCACCCTTACCTTGGAATGACGGTCTCTCTAAAATTTTCCAGCCGTATTCTAATCCTTTGCCTCTATGCCTCCTGTTTGCAACTGGTCTCGATCTGTTTTTGGAACTGCTTCTCTGCAATTCCACGGTTCAACAAAATTCTTCTAAACCCTTATTCTTTTTCCTTTTCACGGCACCTCACTTGGTCTTCTATTTCCCTTACTGACCACACAACCTAATTCTCATATACCTCATATTTCTTATATTCTCCATCACTTCTATTGGGCTTAACTTATATACCCCTAATAATACTAATACCAACACAACTTAAGCTCACATCAAAATTGCCTTATTTTAGTCTAACACTATTATTACTAATAAACTACCACTTTATCGAATATTCCCTCATAGCAACTTACTTCAACATAATATAATTCCAACATTTTCACAATTAATTCTGAAATAACTTAATTAAAAATTAATTAAATTCCAGGCGTTACAATACCTACAACCTACAGGGTCCGCCCCGCTATCTGACCTGGTGCATTCTCTCTAACTTTATCTCTTTATTTTATCTTATTTACTTTAAGTTTTTCTCTAATTCATTCTTCTTCTTAGTTGCTTTATATTTGTTGTACTAATATAAACTATTTTTAAGAAATACAATTTTAAAATAATCTTAATTTCTAAATAACACAATTCACCACATACTTGTGTTTGGCGTCACTTGATCAACAAATCTTGCATACTTCCACTCTCCCTAAAACTAATTTCATGTAACAAAAGCTAAACGCGAGTAAATATAGAGAACAGGGAAGCAAGAGAAACTTATCAATAAACAAATGATGAAGTAATTGAGGAATGTCAAAAGAAATTGCATAGGCATTAAGGCAATTACAAAGAACAAAGAAACAACATCAGATAAGAAAAAGATAAAAACCTTAGTGCCTTGGAGTATTTATACTCATATGAGGGAGAAAAGAAAGGGAAAACTCCTAAGATCTTGAAGTAAAAAACCGAGTGATAACTGATAAATAAAGTACACATCACCAAGAAAGTTGTCATAGTCATCATAATGAAGATAGTTCCATAGAAATCCATTATTAGAGGCCTAGAGATAAATGATCACATTACTAGCCTTAGGCTGACATGTGGTAGATAACTAAAGAGATAAATTTCAAAGAGTCACATCATTTGTTGACAAGAATTTATAAGAATACCAAAAGGCTAAATGAAAAAACGGTTAAAGATGGATACAACTTCACCATAGCCACTTTTAAACCCTAGCTTCAAGAAGAATCATAAGCCTAAACGCGATTCCACCAAATCAGGCTTGTGGGGGCAACTATTCCTACATGGGCCGAGGAAAGAATAAAGCCGACCATTATGGTAATGAGTCCCAAGTAAAAATCATAACTTGTCTAAATCAGTCTCAGCTCCAAACTCGTTCCATTGAGGATCCCAGTTAGTCATTTAAGCCAAAGGGACAACGATATCTACGACTAGAGTAACGTCAAACTATGATGGAGGCGAAAGGTAAAATACATATTGGGAGTGTATATATATACACACACACACAAACACACACACACATACATGCCTCTCAAAAAGAACCTGATCCAAGCAAAAAATTAAAGCAGATCCATGAGATGATATAAAAAATTACTTACTAACATTTGTCGACCGGGACGATCATGATTTGAGTTGAGAGATGAGGGGCATCAAAAACCCTAATAATACCCTTACATTAAAAACATTATTCATTATTTTATTCATTTATTAACTTAGACGTCAAAGTGTTTTGCAAGTTCCACCCTCACACCTCCAAGTCACTTTTAGAATACTTCAGTTTGGATAAGATAAATTTAGTATCCTTGTTTTTATATTTTTAATTCAACTTAAAATTAGTTTATATTTAATTTGTTAGGATTGATTTAAGAGTTAGATAAGACTTGATTTGAATTTTGACTTGAAATTAAATCTAATTTGCTTTTCGAATTTTGTAATGTTTTAATTAAATGAATAATGATATTTATAAATTAATATAAACAAGTTGTTGATATTTATAAATTAACAATATTTTCAAAAACAAAATTTTGAACAAAGAATAAATTTAAAACAAAACATATAAAAACATGATATTTTTTTTATTAATATTTAGATGAGTTGAATTTCAAAGATCATCAGAATTCAGACATGTTTCAACTCTCAAAAAATATTTTAAAAAATTCTTATAAATTATTTCCCAAAATTTTTAATATCGAATATTTATCTACTCCTAATATTCTTGAAGACGATATAGATGATATCATTCATAACAATTTTTTTTGTAAGAGATATTCACCGATTCTTGATATTATAGATGACAAAATAGATGATATCATTCACAACAAAATTATTTAATTTCTAATATAACTTTTACTTTTCTTTATTTTTTTACAAAATAAGTTTCTATAAATAAGTTTCTTGAAAGAGCTGTGCTATTTTTACACTCCTTTTGCATACACCCGTATTTGACACCGTAAATTTTATTAAAGGAAAAAGTTGTTGCACAACAATCAAGACAAAATAAATTGTTTAAAAAATAAAACTTGTGTATTGTATGTATGCAGATACGGTGTAAATGTCAAAAACTGATGTAAGCTTATCATTTCCCTTCTTGAAAACTTAAAAATATTATTAATTATTTTATTCATTTATTGACTAACGTCAAAATGTTTTGCAAGTTTTAGACGTTTTAGACGTCAAAGTGTTTTGCAAGTTCCACCCCATCACACCTCTAACTCACTTTTAGAATACTTCACATTGGATAAGATAAATTTAGTGTCCTTGTTTTTATATTTTTAATTCAACTTCAAATTAATTTATACTCCCTTCGTTTTTTATTATAAGTCGTTTTGGAAAAAAAATTGTATTTAAATATATGTCGCTTTACAATTCCAATGAATAATTAATGTTATTTTTCCTATTATATCCTTAAATATTTATTATTCTCTCTCCTTTCAATTATATAAATTTATCTTCCACATGTCATTAATGAAGGATAATTTTGTAAAAACCTTCATAATTTCTCATTTTCATACAACAATTATTATTTTTCTTAATCTGTGTGAAAAGTCTAAAACGACTTATAATAAAAAACGGAGGGAGTATTTAATTTGTTAGGATTGATTTAAGAGTTAGATAAGACTTGATTTGAATTTTGACTTGAAATTAAATAAAATTTGCTTTTCAAATTTTGTAATGTTTTAATTAAATGAATAATAATATTATTATAAGTAAATAAATTTGAATAAAAGAGTGGATGATGTAGCTTAATTAGTATAAATTTTAATATAGAATTCAATCACTGGCGATAATATTTAATTATATTTATGTATTAATATAAATAAGTTGTTGATATGTATAAATTAACAATATTGTCAAAAACAAATTTTTAAATGATAAATAAATTTAAAAAAAAACATATAAAAAACATGATATTTTTATTAATATTTAGACGAGTTAAATTTCGAAGATCATCGAAATCCAAACATATTTCACCTCTCAAAAAATATTTTAAAAAATTCTTATAAGTTATTCCCCAAATTTTTTTATATCAAATATTATTTACCTACTCCTAATATTTTAATAGATGATATCATCTATTATTTTTTTCAATATTATTTTATATCAATATTATTTTTTTCAAAATAAGTTTCTATAAATAACACTATAAATAAGAATGTTTAAAGAAATATTAATTGAATTTAACAAATATGAAGTTAATACATTTAATATTGAATATTATTTTTAACGGTAAACCAACCATAAAAAACACACGCGTCTTATTTGTCATAAAAAGTAAAAACGCTATTCAGGGAATAATCACTGTATAGTAATAAACAAATAAAATAAATAAAATAAATAAAATAAATTATAAAATAAAACAGAACAGGTTCATGGCGATAGGTTCTTGAGTGAGAACACAAACACGAACATGGTTTGACAAGGTCGAGGTCCAGGGAGGATGCACTCCACTGAAACCTTGAACAGTACGAGGAAGTAAAATCTGCAACCCCGTGGGTCCCACTTTTCATTTCTATATCTTTTTCCATTTTAATCTTTCCCATTGTCTTATTCGGTTCTTCCCCTCTTTCTCTCTCTAATATACTATGTAGAGAGAGAAGGTGGTAATCAAAAAGTTGAAAACTTTAGCTCAAACCCAGGAATAATTCAAGGTTTTCCGAATTGGGTCTGTGCCGGATTCATCTCTAGCTCTCTCTGCGATCTGCTTCATCCGTTTTTTTGATTTGGGTCAGTTTCCAATCAGGTTCTGTTTTTCTTTGATCATTTGAAAAATTTCATTGACTTTAGTGTCTTTTGTGTAATGAAATTGAAAACTCTTATTCTGTTGTTATTGCTTTTCAATCTTACTTTTTATGCTTCTGCTACTGATTCTGAGTATGACCACTGTAACTGTGATGATGAAGAAGCGCTTTTCAGTATCCACGCAATACTTGTTGGTCAAAAAGTGAGCGATTTTTTAATTGCAATTGCTTATTTTTCAATCCCAGTTGAGATTTTTTACTTTGTTAGTCAATCAAATGTTCCTTTCAAGCTTCTGTTTCTTCAATTCATAGCCTTTATAGTTCTATGTGGTATTACTCATTTGCTCAATGCTTTTTCTTATCATGGTCCTCCTTCTTTTCGTTTGTTGCTTTGCATTACTGTTGCTAAATTCCTCACTGCTCTTGTGTCGTGCGCGACGGCGTTGACGCTTCCGCCTTTAATCCCTCTCCTTCTTAAGATTAAGATTAGGGAGCTTTTTCTGAGGCAGAATGTGATGGAATTGGGTCAAGAGGTTGGGATTATGAAGAAACAGAAGGAAGCTAGTTTGCATGTTAGGATGCTTACTAGGGAGATTAGGAAGTCCCTTGATAAGCATACTATTTTGTATACTACTCTTGTTGAGCTTTCTAAGGCTTTGGATTTGCATAATTGTGCTGTTTGGATGCCGAATAATGAGAGAAGAGAGATGTATTTGACTCATGAGTTGAAATCGGATTCTGGTAAGAGTTTTCATCATAATTCTATTCCTGTGAATGACCCTGATGTGTTAGAGATAAGGAAAGCTAAAGGGGTTAGGATTTTGAGGCCGGAATCTAAGCTAGGAGCTGCGAGTAGTGGTGGTGGTGGTATTGAGGAGTTGGGTGCTGTCGCGGCTGTTCGTATGCCGATGCTTAATGTTTCGAATTTCAAAGGTGGGACGCCGGAGTTGGTTGATACGTGTTATGCGATACTGGTTTTGGTTCTTCCGAGTTCGAATGGTAGGGTTTGGACGGGTCCGGAGATGGATATAGTTGAGGTAGTTGCTGATCAGGTGGCTGTTGCACTTTCTCATGCGTCGGTTCTCGAAGAGTCTCACTTAATGAGACAGAAACTCGAAGAGCAAAACCGAGCGTTGCAACAGTCGCAAAAGAATGCTATGATGGCTAGCCAGGCTAGGAAGTCATTCCAGACAGTGATGAGCCATGGAATGAGGAGGCCTATGCATTCGGTTGTTGGGATGCTTTCGTTGTTTCAAGAAGGTAATATGAAGCCTGAACAAAAGATTATTGGTGACACAATGTTGAAAGTCGGAAACGTACTCTCGAGTTTAGTAAACGATGTAATGGATATTTCTGAAAACAAAAAGGGTGGCTTCCAGTTAGAGATGAAACCTTTCCTTCTACATTCAATGCTAAGGGAAGCTGCTTGCATTGCCAAGTGCTTGTGTGTGTATCAAGGCTTTGGTTTTCAAATTGAAGTCCAGAAGTCTTTGCCTGAAAAAATTTTAGGCGACGAAGCAAGGACTTTTCAAGTAATCATGCATATTATTGGATATTTATTGAACACATGTGACCGAGGGAATCTTGTTTTTCGGGTTTATCTTGAAAGTGACGGTGCTGACAAGGATGACAAAAAATTTGGTGTATGGAGATCAAGTAGTCCAGTTGAGTATGTACATATAAAATTTGATTTTCAGATTACTGGTAGTTCTCAGTCTGGTGGATCAATTTCGACAAAACAACAAGTCGGTAGGAGGCTGAATCACAACGGTGAATCTAAGGAGAGTCTAAGCTTCAACATGTGCAGGAAGTTGGTACAGGTAGGTGCATCACCGTCTATATTATATCTGTTTATCATCATCTCCTTGATTTTTTATGTTATGTTTGTGTATCAAAAAAATGTCATTTTTTGTTTACATTTATTGCTTAAAAGACGGGATTTGATTTCAGGAGTTTAATGTTGATCTGTTCATTCACAGTTTAGTTTGGTTATAAAGTTTAGAATAACAAGTATGCGAGGGTCGGACCAATAACAGATATGTTGTAGACAATCTTAGTACCTTGCATTTTCAAAAACTAGATTTTGTGACTTGAATATGTGACCTTCTAGTCGCATGGCAGAAACTACAACCGTTGTACCGAGACTCTTCTTTCACTGATTACTTATATTTGACAATTCTTTTCTGCTATAACCAAAACTCTTAAAAAAAAATTCATATTAACTAAGAACATATTCGTGATCCTTTTATCCCAACAGTGTCGCAGAGAAGCTATTTTTGCTCATATCTGACTTTAGAGACATCATCAGAGAAACATGAAGATTGTAATATAACAGAAATTGCAATTATTATGGTGTCTTTTCTTTAATTGTAAGATCAACCAGATAGTTTTAGAAATCGAATATGAACAAAACTACAAAATTTCTCATTACCTTTTCATCAATAAGAAGGCCTGTGCTTTTTGGGGTTAGGTGGTGTATTATAATATTGATAACAAAATAGTAAAGTAGTATCTTCTGTGCCTTAAAATCTGATAAAGTAGGATTTTACTTTTTTATACTCATAATACTATACAAATATTTTACTAAAGCCTTATAATTTCTCTTCCTGAGACCTTATGTAACTATTTTAATTCATCATGATATGCTTATTTTTATAATTCTGACTTTATTTATGTTGTGGAATATTATGCAGATAATGCAAGGAAATATATTGATATTGCCGGACTCTCAGGGTTTGGCGCAGGGCGTGTCACTTCTTCTAAAGTTTCAGACTGGACCATCACTTGAAAGATACGTGCTTGCACTTAAAGATTATTCAAATTCACAGTTTGGAGGCCTCAAAGTTTTGTTAGCAGATGAAGATGGTTTAAACAGGATCGTGACGAAGAAGCTACTTGAGAAGCTCGGTTGTCAAGTAACTGCAGTTTCGTCAGGATTTGAGTGCGTGAGTGTTATAACTGGCTCTGGTGGTAACGCATTCAAAATAATTATGTTGGATATTCATATGCCTGAAATGGACGGTTTTGAAGTCGCGACTAGGATCAGGAAGTTCAATGGCCCTAAATGGCCTTTGATCATAGCTCTCATAGCAAATGCAGAAGAGCAAATGAAGGATAGATGCATGCTGGCAGGAATGAATGGAGTGATTCGGAAACCAATTCTACTTCATCAGATAGCGGACGAACTTAGAACAGTCCTGCATCGTGCAGGTGAAAAACTGTGAATACAGTTTCTATACTCCTCAGATATCTTGGATTTTTAACGATACCGATTGCTTAAAAATAGTCAGTTTATTTTGTAGTTGTTGTAGCTGTGATTGAGTCTTTTGACAGTGCAGGTTTTGACTCGTGATTGTGTTGCGGCCATGAATGTGGTTGCTGCATTGCAGTCTTACGGATACAATTTAATCGTGTTTGGTATCTGCAGTCAGAATCGAATGTGATTGCAACCACAACCGTTATTTATCATAATTTAGAGCATTGTATTTTCTTAACAAACAGTGAATATTATAAGGTAAAACGCCATACAATCACTTTAAAAGTTTGGCAAATTTCTTAATAACAGGTTTACCAGAATGAAACTAAGAAGACAATCTTTCACTATTTGCTCAAATTTCTAACTCTAAACCTGTTCTAAGCTTAAGCATAGTGAATGTAATCAATCAACAACCTTTAAAATCAATCATAAATTACTAAACATTAAATAACTTATAAAAAAAACTCTAACTCATGCTCCTATCTACAAGCTTCACACGATTTCTTTGTCAAGTAATAACCATCTACCTTTCTTCACTCTTAATCCCTTACAAGTTTCTTTTGAGTTGCATAGAGGAATTTGATTGCGTGCCAATACCCCGTCATTTTTCCATAAAGAACTTGCTAATATTCAACCTTCTTTCTTGTTATCATAATACATTTTGACATCCTCAAAGAACGCATATGCTTAAGTCCTTCTTTTCTTGATTTGTAATCTTTGGAACACAACAGGATCATACCGTAGATGTATACGCCACCGATATTTTCATTCGGATAACTAAAATATTTGAGAAATCCTTCTCTAAACAAGCTTTCAATATTTCCACTTTCCATGCAACGCGCTTAAAAAGATAATTATTTCTTGTTAGGAAACCATTGAATCAAGGAAAATTGATTTAGCGAAATTTTTTATAACACGTAGTTTTCTTCCACGACTTGATGAAACTCTCGACAACACAATTTCATTCTATAAAGATCAACAAAAGATTGAGAGGTAACACTTGTAAACATGTCAAATAACGAATCTTTTAGAAGTAATTGTATGAAAGATGAAAAAAGTAATGCATACTATTTTTTGTTGCTTTCTTTCTTAAATGATATAGTTGGTGTCATTTGGATTTTCAAGAATATTGAATTCTTGGATTCAAATATTCTTGAAAACATTACAATAACATTTGGTGTGATGCATAATTGAGGTTGAAACTTACAATTTTACACTTTTTAATTTGTCTTGTATGAATTTTACTGCAGCATATTGGAAAAAAAAACATTTTTAGTTCAAAGAGAAGAATAAATCATTAATGTATTATCTAAACTATTTATTCTTTTCAAATTTTGTCATAAAGTAAAATAAACATAATAAATATTCTGTAGAGTATGTAAATTATCAATTTAAACTCTAAACTATATAAAATATACTAATTTAAATCTAAAATATATAAAAAAAATTAATTCAATCTCTAATATTTTAATAGTTAAAACACATATCAATGAGTAAAAAAAAAAGTATGTTAGGGGTTTCTAGTGAGTTTATGAACACACGGAAAAATGTTAAAACTCACATCATAAAAAAAAAATAAAACTCAATTATAAAAGATGTATTTGGAGAATTTGAGGAAGGCGTAAGCAACAACAAGAGAAATGTTTTAGATTACAAGTGGGCGACATCAGATGTTCATAAAAAATTTTAAATATTAGGTATTTGAGTTATCTCTCTTATAAATTTAATATTCTACAATTCATAGCTGGTGTGAGACTCAGCCACTCACACTTGAACTCAAATATCTTTCTCACAAATGTGAATTTCCACCTCCTACAACATGATCCAACATAGGATTTTCTGTTCTCCCACCAAGCCGAACTAGGGCTCTCAATCGATTGTAAGAAAGTTCTCGGATATAACCTATCAAAAGCTCAAATATTTGCTTTAGTAGCATTCTCAAGAAGAAGTTTTTGGGAAGTGAAGTAGGCCAAGAGATCAAACGAACCTCTATAAATCCTGGCACAATCTCTATAAACTCTTTCTCTTCATTTTCTGTCGTTTCCTTTTATATTTCTATACTTCCTTTTCCCTCTACTTGGAGGAGGTGATATAGTGGAGTATGTCGGCTGGTGCGTGGGGGCGTTAGAATGTCTCTGGAATTTGTCATAGTTTTTGAGAAACTCATCATTGTCTTTCATGTGGGTTTTCCAGTACTAACCAACCCTTAATACCTTATGAGCGAGTGTTCTCCCACCAATGTGACTCTCGCACATCCCTTCGTAGACCTCGGTGAGAGCAAAATCGATCTCATCCTCTCCTAAACATCTCAACATTGGGAAGTCTCTTCCCATCTCTTAATAAATTTTCTCCCACTATGGTATAATTCATATATAATCTCATGTTCTTATTTGCTTTGACTTCTTCTGAAGGAATCTCTTCTATAGTCAAGTAGCGAATTATACGAGTAATCTAATTTTAGGTGTTGACGAAGCCTATGGAGTTAACTTCCTTCTTCTTTGTGGTGGGCATCGACAAATATTATTGTATTCCTGTTCTTTTACGACATGGCTTCTTAGATATGATGAGCTTTGACAAGAGGCCCACTCAGGTGTTTTGCTCTCTAGGCATGTAGACTATATCAAAGAACTTGAATTTTTTAGCTAAGTCTTGAAATCTCTGGAGATATTTGACGAGTTACGCCTCCTTCGTATGATGCTCTCCTACTACTTGATTTCTGATTAGTTGTGAGTCCCTTTGGGATCTGAGATTTGAAGTGTCCATTTCTATGACGAGGTTCATCATAGTGATGAAGGCCTCATACTCTGCTTGGTTGTTTCTGGCCATAAATTTAAACCTCAAGGATTGTTCTATAAGGATGTTACTTGCGTCTTCGAATATTAGTCGGACACCATTTCCCTTAAGATTTGAGGCACCTTAAACTAATAAGATCCATACGTTTTACAAGGGAGTTAATTTCTACTAGAAAGTTTGCCAGAACTTGAGATTTAATGTTGCCTCTTGGCACAAATTTTTTCTCATACACTGACAGCTCTACTAATCAAGAAACCATCCTTCATGACAGATCAAACTTCTTCAAAATTTGACTCATGAGATAGTTCGTCTTTACCACCACATGGTTCCCCTGAAAATAGGACATTAACTTCCTCGTCATTATAACGACTGTTGTTGCAATAAAAGTTAACAGGTAAAATATTATCATATCTATAGAGACTGGTTGTGCTTAAAGACTAATTCAATTGTTTTTATGTCTCTAAGTACGGGCTTATAGTTGTATGGTTTCATAAAATTAAATGACAAAAAATAAATGTAGATTTCTGTATTAACAATGAGAAAATTTTCCAAGGTTAGATTTTGTCATCATTTATACTCATCCATGAACCATTGGTCCGTAATATGCTCTTTTACTCAGTTATTAATATTCCCTCTTGTTATTCCCATCGAAACTCATTTCTGACTCAACGATGAGAGATCATTTATATCACCTAATAAGTGACTTATTTCACTATTAAATACAACAACATTAGTTCCAAAAGTGATATAAGGATAATGATTACCAATTATCAATATTTTGTGGATATTAAACCTAACCCGATGTCTAGACATTAGCATTCAATAGATGAATACTTTAATCTAGTAACGACCAACACCTTTTGTATATCAAGTTGTACCATCAAAACATATTTTAGGTTTCTAATCCAAAATAAGCATTAAGAATGAAGAATCATCAATATTAGAACTTAAGTATAATTACATAAAATGTCATGACAATAATTAAACAAGAGATTATAATGACTACATCTACCCCCCAACAATGATATTTATAACTATGCTTACTCATCATAGCTCTACAAGTAGTTATGAGAAGACAAACTTGGAGAGTCGAGCAGCGCTTACGCCTTTTATCCCCCTATCCATTCTCCTGTTGAAACCAAGGTGGACCTACTACCTTCTTGTACCCCCTTGAATCCCCTTAAACTCTCTTAGAACAGTAGGTAGACTTTATATTTATAGGCTTGAAAAAGATAGGCTCACAAGAATCACCGTCCATCCTCGCTTAGCGCTCCTACTTTCTTCTCTATTAAGCAACACCAACTCACCTTAAAACTAGCCCTAGTTTACCTATCTCTCTAGACGCACCGCCCAGATTTACTTAGTTCACAAACTTTCCCTTCGCCGTGAAGTTACTTATCCAAGAAGTATTCGCACAGTTGTGCTCGCCTAGCGCACCCATGAACGTGTCCTATCGAGCCTTACTTGTAGAAATTTGGTTTTGGAAATTTGTGTCTTGATTGGTGGTTTTTCATTCATTTTCATTTGTTTTTGATAAATGTCAAGTAAAAAGTCCTAATAGGCGTTTTAATCATTTTTTATAGATAAATCGGGGTATCTTGTATTGATTGCTTATAAAATAAGTCAGTAAGTGTCTACGTGTTTTACTTAATTTTGGCACTTCTCAGCTCTCCCCAACTTTTATTTTTTTGTCCTAAAAAAAACCATTTAGATGGTTCAGAATTTTTGAAATTCATGTTTCATGAGAAGGTTAAATGAGTAGGTCAAATATTTAATGAGATGAAACTCTTTCAAATGCAAGTTCATGATCAACATCATAAATATCCATAGACCATAACATCAAGATAAACTACTTGCTTCACAAAAGTAAGATTTTACAATATGTCTTGATCAATAGCCATTTGTTTGTCAGAATCATGATCTCACTGAGTATCTCTTAGTGGTTAGTCTTTCTCTCATAATCTGGATTATGCACGAACTTAGAAATATTTTGTATTTCATCTAAGCAATATCACAAGATACATTATCAATCATGAATCAATATAATTTTTTTTGTTGTAACATGACTAGGCATACAAAAAATATTAGTTTTTTCTTAGAATTCAAAAGCATAAAGATAAGTGATCAAAATTTTATTAGTTCAAGAGTCTCTTTCTTTGATCCCACTCTTGACAACCATATTTCTTTTGATGGTTTTATTTTGTACGCTTTAACTTTTTTCTTTTTATTTTGTCAAAAGCAATTTTATTTTCTTTTCACCATTGCTCACTTGACTTTCTTTTTCATACATTTCCTTTTCTCCCCAATTTTTGAAAGTCCTTGAATTTTTAAGTGCTCTTCTAACCTTAAGAAAAAATGGTGAACATTATTTTTATTTTAAAACTGACAAAGGATTGTAATGTTTAAAGAACAAAAAAAATCATTTTAGGCTCAAAAGAATTGTAAAAGGATCACAACCTCCTTAGAAATACTTTTTGGTTAAGTAGTCTTCACTCAAAATCAAACAATGCCTTGATCATATTCATGACTTCAAACCTATCAGGTAATAGCAAGACTGATGCAAAATGCACATAGTTAACATGCATGTCCACTATCATTATTTATGTAAACTCATGAGGTTGTACACATCTCACTTTGGTAGGCTCAATATTCTTAAGCTACATTGACATGTTTTCACTAGACAGTAGTAAAATCAAACGTTTTGTAAGTAACTAGTTCATAATTATGTTATAATTCACAGATAGTCAAACATTAGTCATGAATGAAGCATTTAAAAGAAAAAACCATTTTCATGTCATTTTTTCTTGACCTTTGTCATTAACCTAAATTTTGTGATTTCCATGCATTTTGGTTATTCAGATCATCATCTGAACCATCAGCAGACAAACCCTAAGAAGCAATTTTTTTAAAAAAATTTCAAAAATTGAACAAGTATAAATCATAAAATCATTTAAATTTCACAAGTATAAGCTTTAGATCCTCCCTTGCATTCCACCCCCTGATGAAAAGATTTGACTATTCCACCCCGTGAAGAAAAGATTTGACTATCCTTAGGAAACAAACAAGGAGTGGTCACACAAAGGTTTCTTGCTTAGCCCAAATTTTCAAAAGATTTATCGCTTATCCCCAATTTGCAACAAAGTTCACTAGGCTCACTCTATGGCTCCCCCAATGAGCCTTCTGCTATAACACGTGTACCTGTTTTTTCTTGTTAAATTTTCTCATCACGAACACATCAAAATTCAAGAAAGAATGGCATTCATCATCAAAATATTCAAAATATATTGGAAACTTGGTCGTGCTCATGCACTTAGTACAAAATGACCAACACACCCAAGTCCATTATGCAATGACATTATTAGTAACATAAAACAATAAAACAAACCAACAAAAAAAATCAACACACAATTAAATTCAAATAGTAAGATAGTAAAAACTTCACAGTGATATTGGTTTAAGGTTCAATCGTTAGATTTGTACTCCTTGGGATTCTCTTCTTCTTATTCTTTCTCTTTATCGTCTTCTTCATCCTTATTGTTTATACCATTACCACGTACACCATCATGCATATGCCCTGGCTCCACTTCTTCAAAATAAAAGGGCTTATTTTCATACCATTGAAGTTCACATGAAATGTCATCATGGGCGGGCTTACTAAATGGAGAGTTTGGGTTTTGGATTATTGGTTCTATTCTATGAATGGATTCTTGAAATAGAGCAGACCTCTTTGTTATGCATCACTAATATCCCACTCGTAAGTAAAATAGGTTTGAAAGTTATGATTTACATCATCCAAACTTAAAAGCTTTTGTTGGTTTTATGGTGCTGGGGGTGAAACGGTTCAGTGACTTTGTCTTTTAATGTTTCTTTCCAATCAATATTGTTAAACAAAGTCTTCATCTATTTTTGTATCTAAGCAGTGATGGTAGTAGTCAGGTATGTGTATTTCAAACATTCCACACAATTCAATAATCAATCCAAGAAGGCTAGAGAAGGTTTGGAAATTGAGTGTACAATTGTCTAACTTCTATTTGATATGAATTTGGATATATTTATCTCTTCATCAGAATGAATCAGATAAGTTGGACAGACTTAAGGATTGATGGCGTGTTTATTTTAGGGATGATGTTGGACATGAAGGCTAACCACATTTGTGCTTCTGTGGTAAGGTTGGCCTTTTTAAATTGTATAGGTCAGTGGATATTCCTATCTCATAAGTTTTGAATCCAATACATATATCATCAACGATTCTATCAAAATCCCATTTATTTCTTGCAGCCGCTGTTATAAATTCAGTATGATAATCCTGGATATCTTTGAAGAATCGTGTTCGTTCACTTTCCGAACAAAGTATTTCGACCCTATTCTTGTCTGGGTTCAAGAAATCTTTGCGGGGATAATTCTCGAAGAGCAATCTGTTTTCTGACAATAGAGAACATATCAGAATGTAGAGAGGAAGCATATTTCGTGAACCAAAATCGAGGCCAAATGACTCCTTATATAGGAGACCAATAACACAAAATGAACAGACACACCTTTTCGGAAAAGAACGGTCATGTCTGTTGGGAAAGGGTACAACTATTCAAACGCTGCCCCGCACCCCGCCCGCTGACCTGGCAGCGGGACCCCAGCCAGGGGCGCTGCCCCGCACCCCGCCAGGGGCTCTGCCCCTTGGACCCCGACGGGGCGCTGCCCCGCACCCCGCCAGGGGCTACGCCCCTTGGAACCCCGTTTTTATTATTCGTATTCAGTTACATGTTTGGCTCGACGAACGTGCACTCCGCACTATCCTAACTCGTTTCAAACTTAACGCATAATTGCATTGGCCTATAGTAAATCACATTACTACCAAAATACATTGATGATACTAAAATCACCAACAAACTCCCCCCAATTTAGTATAATCCTTGATCTACTTACAGGTATAACGATCAAACAAATGTATAAACGAAAATGTCTTGCGATTGAATTTTCATCTTAGTACAAATACACATTCCAAATACTCAAAAATCGGGGTGTCACAATGATTGAACCCGCCAATCCATTTGAATATCTGAAGATATAGTACACATATGTTTCTTACAATACTATATGTGGACCGTCCTTTCGGGCCATACCCCTCCCGTGGGTGGGATACGTGAACTGACTCTTTTTTGTCGATCGGACGCTTTCGCGTCTCTTTTGAAAAAAAGTTTACAGAGTCGCCACCGACCTTTTATTTTATCCAATGAAGGAAAGGTTTATAAAAGAAACAGAAAAAAGACCTTTGAGAGATTCTGGGTAAGGGGGTAGGTTATACAAAGGGAAGGTGTTAGCACCCTTTGTATCCATGGTTATCCATGGGCTCTTTAGTTTGCTTAGCTCATTTGCTTTACTTTTCAATTGATTCGGAATGCTTTACCTGTGTTTTTGAAATACCTTTGCAAATAGAATTTGTAATGATCCTTGTGCGAATATATACAAATGCTTGTTTATCTTTCGAAAGATGTTTTGAAAAGATCGTTAATTCTGTAATGATCCGTGTTTGGATGTATACAAAATATTGTCTTTTGGAAAATTCATTTTAAAAAAACAACAGTGTATGAGAATTTTGTTTGTTTTGATTTTGAGCAAGCAAACTAGGAGGTCTACCCTGAGTTAGGAGGTCTTTATCCTTGTTCCCTTTAAAAATCTATCCATTCGTCGGATATAAACAAAAGGTTCGATTTTGTACTCGAAACAGTAGAAATGTAACTTTGATTTTGAAAAGAGTGAAAAGGGGTTACCCTAGGAGGTGCAAATGTGATTGTGATTGAATTCAGATATTTATCTTTGAAGTCAGTGATCTGACGGTTCAGTTTTATCTTTGACATACACGCAGTTTATATGGGTGCTGGAAATTAAAATGCAGAAATGTAAAGTGCGGAAAGTAAATCTACGCTATTACATCGATTGTGCGGGAAATGTAAACTAGCCTATTTACATGAATTTGACATCCTATACATTTATCTAGGAATTTTAAATTGCAAGAAATAAAAGGCATATTTTTGTATTTTTGTGATTTATTTTAAATATAATTAATGCATTATTAATTAATTTAAAATAAAGAAAAGATGGAAATATGATTAAACCTAGCAAATAAGTTTAAAAATATGTACAAAATGTTTGTTAATTGATTTTAGAACAAGACTGATTTTTTTGTAATTTTTGCAATTGTTTTTGGATTTTTTTTAAGTTAATTAAAACATAATTATATAAATAATTACACAAATAATTAATGCTTAAAGAGAAAATTATCCTAAATATGTACAAAATTAGTTTATGATATATAAACAATATTTGATATGAAGAACAATTTTTTTTATGATTTTTTGACTAATTAAAATAATTAATAAGCAAATATATAAATACATACTAATTAATTATGAAAAATATTGAAATTTTGAAGAAAAATAAAATATTTTTATTTCAGAAAATAATATATATTTTTAGAAGTCTAAAATATTTTTTGTGGGATTTTTTGAATTTTAAAAAGATTTTTAATTAATTTAACAAAGAAATTAAAATAAAATAGAAAATAAAATAGAAATAAAAGGATACTAATCCTGTGTGGTTTGATTGAGGGGCCATAGCATGGAACTGCGTGTCTGGAGCGTTGGATGGTGGATCAATGAGATCAGATGGTGTTCAAATTGAGACACATGGCACAAGCGTGAGCTGCAAAGCATTGGATCAGAAATTTTTTAAAATAAAAACACGCGCGCGCCCTGGCCAATAGGAAGGAGCCACGCATCATCTTCTTCACCAGACCCAGTCTTTTACACCTTGCGTTTGCAGGTGGTGTAAAAGCTTCCATCTATTACACCTGCAAAAAATAGCGAATGCAAGTAAAACGAAGCATTAATCTGGCGCGATACCATGGTTAAGTTCGTCTGGTTCATACGAATTCAATGGAACCTATTTGAACCTATAATTTGGCCTATTTCAGGAAACCCTAATTTTGAGCTATGAAACCCTAAAATGGCAGATGCATCAAACAGTCATGGAAATCCAATTGAAGCTCCAGAAACGACCAGAGCTTCAAACCAAACATAAATATGCAATTACATCGTGCTAGATTTACGTGTATGATCAGATATGAGTCAATCTTAGTTTGCACCAACCGTGGCTTGTATAGCTCGATTCAGTGGGTTTTAAGACTTGGAAATGATTTGAATAGTTTCAGTGAATCTTAGAGATGATGTTTAAGTGTTTAGTTTGAACTGAAACCAGCTGGAAATTAAAATTCGAATTTTAAATTTCCTTGAAAAAGAACAAGTGAGTACAAGTATGTTATACACTATTCTTTTGTTCTGAACTTGTCCCCCTATGTTATTGAAGTATGCTAAGCTATATATAAGCATTTGAATGCTTATAATTGAAGCTAAGTTGCCTTGTTGCCTTTGTTGAAAGTTTGGTTTTTAAATATTAAAAACCTTGAATTTTTGACCAAGTCTTGACTTGCCTTCAATGCACTTGCCTTGCTCTCCAATCTTCTGCAAAAATCAGAGATTCTTTGTGGTGAGTCATGCTTGGAGACCAAGCAACCATTATCCATGCATTTTCTTTTTAATTTTAATCTTAAAGTAAGATAAAATTATGCAAAAAATGGCCAATAAAGATATGGGCTTAATCTTGGTCGTGGGAGGCCCATAGTAACATGGCAAAGATGTTTGGACCATAAAAACTTGGCATCTTTTGGAAAAAAAAACATTTTTGAGCAATGTTGATTTCATGCATTTTCCCAAAATTTAGCCAACTTCAACAAGGTGTAAATCCTTCAATTTTTGTCATATGAAGGAGATCTTGCACTTTTTGGAAACCTCAAAGAGTCCTCTAACCAATGTCTTTGGTCTCATATCAAAATGATTTTTGGTTCTCCTTGTGTGTCCATTTAAAAAAAGTGTCTTTTTGTTGACTTTGAAAATGACCTGTAATGTCTTTGGCCATATTTTTCAAATGGTGAATGCTATGACCATGGGATCAATTGCATTTGAAAGATAATTGAATTTCCTTCAAAATGAGCTTTGGTTGACATTTTTTGGATGAAGGATGAGAGAGTTATGATCAGTCAAAGTTGAGTTGACTTTTCAGGCAAAAACCCTAATTTTGAATCTTAGGGTTTTGTTGATTTTTGATCTTTCCTTGATGAATTGTGATCATCCAATGATCAAATGTTGAATCCTTTGACAAAATATGGACTTTGGCAAAAAATTTCATTTTTGACTGTCAGTTGACTTTTTTGGTCAAACGGGTCGTCTGTTGACTGTTTGAGCTGCTGACGGTGCGTCTGAGTGAATTGAAGTTTGAAAATTTGTATGATGGTACTTTGAGATGTATGGATGTATATGAAATCCATTTGAGCTCTCAAAACTTGTTGCTCCTGTTAAAACAAGAAAAACCCTGATTAGGGACTGTCTGTATAGGAGGCAGTTAAGCGTACCTGATTTTTGTGCAGTGCTGAGTTTCTGCTAATCGCGTGATATTCAGAAGACTTCTAACACAAAAATCTTGGAAATTTGAATTGTGAATGATTGATTTGATTGATTGTACAAAACACTGTGAATTGTACTGTCTGCAGTTTGTCTGTCAACTGACTGTTCGTGTACTGAAGCAGCAGTTAAAGTGAAAAATCAACCGTCAAAGTTAATTTTCTTTTTTTTTTTTTGTTGTTATTTTTGTTTTTGTTTGGTGTGAAGCATGAAAATTTATTTACATGACTTGTTAGAAACAGAAACATAATAAATAACTGATATTTACGGTATGCGGGCAAAATTACCGATAATAACCTGAAAATTGTTTACTGCACAGAAATAGAAATATTTGACTGGCAGAAAACACACAAGTTAAGATTTGATTTTTGAAAAAGAGATTTGAAAAGATTTTGAAAATAATGGAATATAGTACAAAAGTTAGTGGGAAACCAAAAACAATTGTTACCAGTATAGTGTGAGTTTCCTGCTTCTGCGCCTGCAAAAAGAGTTAACTCTGCATGAACTGTGTTAGTACTATTTATCTGTAAAATAAATAAATAGTATTTGCGGTGTAATGAACAGCATTTGGCGTTTGCGTAAGAATAAATTCCACTGTTAGCCAAGTTACTGTGTAAGAGAAATTCTGAAATTTAAGCACTTCATATGTTTAGGATATTTGAAATAAAAATCCATGTTTATATGAAACTCTTAATTTTCAGATTGAAGTTTTCTTAAAAAAAGATGTGGGCAAATTTTGGGGTATAACAGTTGCCCCTATTCAATCTTCTTAAACCTGAAGAGATTGTCTGAAATCTGAGGGTAGAAGATGATTGAATAAATAGATGCCCTGAAAATTTGCACTTACCTTGATCAGCAGAGATGTTGGAAGTTGCATTTGAATGTTGTCTGTGAAATGTTGTTGGCAGATTGAAACATTACCTGAGATGGGCTTTTCGAATGCCACCTGGACAATGTGTTGATGGTTTGTTCATCAGAATGAATCTGTTGATTATATCTTAATGAAGGATTTGAAAGTTGATCATTGCGGAACCGTCTGAGGTATCGCTTTACATCTGCAATGTTAGATCGTTCTGGAACCGTCGGAGGTATCGCCTTAGATCTGCAATGTTAGATCGTTCTGGAACCGTTTGAGGTATCGCCTTGGATCTGTAATGCTAGATCATTCTGGAACCGTCTGAGGTACCGCCTTAGATCTGTAATGCTAGATCGTCCTGGAACCGTCTGAGGTATCGCTTTAGATCTGAAATGCTAGATCGTTTTGGAACCGTCTGAGGTTTCGCCTTAGATCTGAAATGCTAGATCGTTCTGGAACCGTCGGAGGTATCGCCTTAGACTAGCAATGTTAGATGATAAATGAGTTGAGAATGAGAGTTCTTCAGAGTGAATCTTTGGTTTGATTGTATCTGAAAGGACTGCTTGTCTGAATAAGATTCAGGATGAACACTGCATGTGAGTGAGAACATCTTTGCTGAAGACATCTGTCTACCTGAAAAAATCAAGTTAATAATATGCGATGTCTATGATGCATGTATGATATGAGATCCTCGAGCTAGAGGAGAAATATGCAAGTTATGTTGTGTATGAATATGCGTATGATGCATGATTGTGAATGTGAATATGAGTGTGAATGTGATGCATGGTTTATGCAGCTTAGAGCGTGTCAAGCTCCTGATTGGGAAAATAAATCCCAGCTCAATCGTCAAGAAATGAAGGCATTGTGATTGGGAAAATAAATCCCTGCTAGCCATTTGGAAGTGAAGGCATCGTGGTTGTTGATGATCTTCTGTCTCGCTTGAGTACCCTGGGTTGGGGAAATTCTTTGAGAACCAGGATGTTCTATTGAAGGATCTTTGATTACTGCTCGGGGATGAACAGTAGTTTTGAGAGTTCGGACTGTGACGCCCTTTGGAGTGGGAATGAGGAAGATGCATAATCCTCCGATGCACTATCTGACCAAGTTTGGGTGCGGAGATCACACCTTCTGAAGACAGTAATCTGGAACAACCCTGCTGGGGAATAAGACTTCTTTCGAAAGAAAAATCTTTTTGAGGGATTTGTTGAGGAATGTGTCTCCATTGGGGAAACTTCCTTCTGATGCTGGTTTAGGATAATGTCCAAATAATTGGGACATGTCCGGAATGCTATTCCTGTTTTTCCTGGTAAACATCAATCATATTCAAATGCATATGTTCATTCAAAATATCATTGGGATGCTCGCGTATTCAAAACAGAAAAAATGAAAATGTTAGTTATAAGCTGCATTGATTTTTGAAAAGGTGCCGTGATAGGCGGATTAGTATAGGGAGACAACAATCCTAGAAGTAGGAAATTGTCAGAAAGTTTTGAAAAGTATTTATGAAAAGAAATAGCTATGTGAGAACGATCCAGTCAAGTTTCAATTCTGCTATTGCCAATCTGTCTTCGAGCATCTCATCCCTCACTTGTTGGAAGAAAGTGATTGGACTGATCGGTGTCTTTGAGGTGTTGAACCTTGTCGGTGAGTAGGCAGCTGAGCGGGACATAGTTGTATGCTTTATTCCCTAATTTTTGCCTAGGCTGCCCTTTCAGGTTTTCAGCCTACCGGGATTGTATTTGTTTTGTCTCTAATTTTTGCCTGGATCGCCCTTTCGGGTTTTCAATCCACCGAGACGCTCATTTTTGCCTAAGTTGCCCTTTCAGGTTTTCAACTTAGCGAGCTGTATTTTTTTTTTTTAAGCAAAGTACTTTTTGACTATGTCCGCATTCACAGGGTGTGGGAAATCCTCGCCATTCATGGTGGTAAGCAACATGGCACCGCCGGAGAATATTTTCTTGATTATGAATGGTCCCTCGTAGGTGGGGGTCCATTTGCCTCTGGGATCACCTTGTGGTAAGATGATGCGTTTGATAACCAAGCCACCAGTTTGGTATGCTTGACTTTTGACTTTCTTGTTGAATGCTTTGATCATGCGCTTTTGGTATAGCTGGCCATGACAGATAGCTGCAAGTCTTTTCTCATCGATCAAGTGTATTTGGTCGAATCGAGTTTGAATCCAATCGTCTTCGTCTAGATCGGCTTCTTTCATGATCCTTAAGGAAGGAATCTGGATTTCGATTGGGAGAACTGCTTCCATACCGTAGACTAACGAGAATGGAGTTGCCCCTGTTGAAGTACGCGCAGATGTGCGATAACCATGAAGAGCAAAAGGTAACATCTCATGCCAGTCTTTGTAGGTTACTGTCATCTTTTGTATGATTTTCTTGATGTTTTTGTTGGCGGCTTCGACAGCGCCGTTCATCTTTGGTCGATATGGAGAAGAATTATGATGTTTGATCTGGAACTGCGTGCAGAGTTCAGTAATCATTTTGTTGTTTAGATTCGTGCCATTGTCAGTGATGATCCTTTCGGGGATGCCGTACCGACAAATGAGATTGTGCTTGATAAACCTGGCTACCACATTCTTGGTGACAGAAGCATATGAAGCTGCCTCTACCCACTTTGTGAAGTAGTCAATAGCGACCAGGATAAAGCGATGTCCGTTGGAAGCAGTAGGTTTGATTTCTCCAATCATATCAATACCCCACATTGCGAAAGGCCAAGGAGCCGTCAGAACGTTTAATGGAACTGGAGGTACATGCACTTTGTCGGCATATATCTGGCATTTGTGACAAGTTTTGGAATGATGATGGCAATCTGTCTCCATGGTAGACCAGTAGTAACCTGCTCTCAAGATCTTTTTAGCCATTGTATGTCCGTTGGAATGAGTACCGAAGGTACCATT